>NW_027114440.1:832464-885464 GCF_000696795.3 Halyomorpha halys | reverse complement strand
AAAATGAATAATAATAATAAGTAAATAGAGGTAGTGTGACTGTGAATTAATTTTATATTTATTAAAAATTTATAAAAGAATGTCCTGCAGCAGTCTTCGGGTTGAAGTTGAGTTTCCCAGGTTGTAGGTCACTGCTCCTTTAACTGTCGGCAACTGGGAGTGGAACTTCATGAACCGATTTTTGATATAATCATCTATTGACTCCATTTGTAATTCGTGATGCAATTGGCTATTTCTTATGAACCAAGGATCATTTACTGCGATTTTTAGGACTTTATTTTGAAAAGAAAACTATAATCAAATTGACGGCTTACAAAGGTCTTCGACAGACACCCGATTTTGCCTCGATTTCTGATCTAATATCTTGAAGAAAGTTAGATTTTAACCAAATGATTAGCTTTAAATATACTACGTAAAGAAAAGTTGATTATACTTTTTAAAATTTTCATCAAGCAAAAAGAACACAAATACTTACCCCAGAAAATAAATACAAATTTAAATTTAGTACAAAATAAGGATAGGACTTGGTGTCATTGTTCAATTTAATTCCAAATATCAACTCGCTTGAAAATGATTTACATTTTTCTAAAATATCATCAAATCCAGCTTAAACCCGTGACGTGGTGAGAGAGATGCGCTGGGATCTCAAAGAGCCCCGCTCTACCCCTCACACTAGGAAATATCCATGTTCATAGTGTAAATGTTGTATATAAGAGTGTAAATATGACTACAGTTCATTTTTTATTTTATTATTTATATTTATTATTATTCTCTTCCTCTTCATAGTTTGCTTATGTTTTTTTATTTATTTTTTTATATCCTTCTATTTATGTATATTTAGAAAGAGATGTTATGAATTTATATTTTATTCATTTATTTATTTTTTTTTAATTTTAGTACGAATGTGATCAGTTACCACAATTACTAATTGCCAAACAATTCTATAGCAGATTGTAATATTTATCAATAAATAAAGTTTGGAAATAAAATAAAAATCCAGCATTAAGCAATTTATCGAAAAATATTTAGGAATAATCTGATCTTCCAAAATAAATAGCAAATGAAATAAAACCTAATAACTTCATATCTTAATTCTTACTAGCTATCCTAATAATAAAAATATTTCGGATATTTTTTATCTTTCGATTAAACATATTTTTGAGGAATGCACTAACTACATTACAAACAAAAACAGAACAGAACAGAATTCAAATACACCAGAAGCTCTTAAAGAAAAAAAAGATTCAATAAAGTCACTGTTGACATTTTTAAAAACTAGTGTAATTTTCTATGAAGTAATTTCGTGTACTGATTATTCTTAATTTAATTTTTTTTTCTTCTACAGCTCATTTTAAAAATGAATATATTATATTTTCAATTGAGGTAAAAGAGACATTATCCATACTTGTATTAATCGGAAAAACTATGGACATTGATGACTTGAGGGTTTTATCCCTTTAAACAAGAGCAAACAACAATTTAGATTGATACTCTTCACGATTTAACTGAATATTACTATTTCCTTTTGTTAATATTACATTTTGTACAAACGTAAAACAAATCATAATATTATGTTCTAATTAGAAACTTTTTTTTAATTAATCATACATTATAGCTTTTAAACTATAAAACTAAGTAAAATATGTTGTAATTTTTAAGGAATTGTAATAAAATATTAATTTAAAACTAACTGAAATTTATATTTCACGTAAAATTTTCCGAAAAGGTTTAATAATTATCTCATTCTGTACCGATGAATTTCCTCAACTTAGAATTTTCAATTATCAATGACCTTAACTTTGTAAGCTAGTAAGTTGCGAAGGTCAGTTCTAGCCCAGACCTTTAGGGCTTACCGACTTCGATGGATCACTGGAATCCTAATGCTCAGAATTAGCACTTCAAGTCTGTGTGTGTCTTCTCCAAGTTTGCCAAGTCTTCTCCAAGAACTGGGGCATTTGTCTGAACAGTGGAAGATACTGAAATTTAGAGAGTATCGGAGCAAACAACGCTTGCTAACGGTTTACAAACATGGCTAGGTCAAAAGCAATCAGACAAATTCTGATCCTATGAGAAACAACTAAACTTGTGGAGGTATAAAAATATTCTTCGATGGTCCACAAACAAAAGGGTCTTATAAAGTAAATACTATTCAAGGTTGTCTGAGCTGAAATTTTATTTAAGTTGCACTATACTGCAAACATTAAAAATTAAAATTTAATGTGGTGTACTAATATCAAATACCAGATAAGTAACACTATTTTAAATAATTCTAATTTATTCAATTTATTTAGAAAAAACAATAATTCCAGTGTTTAGAGATCGTTATTAAAACGACTTTAAAATATATGAAAATCACCATATACTTCAATAATTTAGTCACCATATCAAAGAACTGAAATCAACTGTCATAATGTGAAACAATGAAAATTTCGATTGATTAATCAGAAACTGTTTATTCAAACAGTAAATTCCATGGAATTGTTACAACAAAGACAGAAAATTTTAGTTCCGCCGAATTCAATTTAATATTTTTTGAATCAATTTTAATTTTATATTATATATTATTTTGGTTAGAGTTCTATTAAAAATATAATAAAAATTTAATTTTGTTTTTTGATTCAATTATTCAAATCTATCAATACAATTCAATAATTCATTATTCAAATTTCAATACAATCCACTAAGTCTCATTCATTACATATCCAGCCGTGAATAAATATTTTTTCTTCATGGGAAAAATTTAGCTAATAATAAATTATCCTGATAATTTGATAACCATAATCAGACAATATTTTTTTTAGATGGAAAAGCTAGCTAAGCTGCTAAGAAAAGCTATGGTAAGCTGACATATCATACAGTGCAAGGAACCGAATTTACAATATAGCTTAGTAATGCAGTGAAAAAAAAAATACCGTTTTTCATATTTACACAATAGACATATAATAATATTTTTATTATTATTTTTTTGATATAAAATACAATTAATACCCAAAGCATAGTCCATTGTTATCTACTGTCATTAGCCATCTGCTAGCCAATTGCTCGATCCCATGCTCATCCATTCTTTAGGATGGCTATTAAAGTACTCTTGAACTGAAATTTCAACTTCTGTAAAATTATCAAATTTTTTCCCTTGAATGAAATGGGCCATGGGATCATAACGAGTAGAAATCCGATGGTGCGAGGTCTAGACTATATGGTGGATGAGGCAGGATTTCGAACCCATGAAGTTCTTCGAACTTATTTTCACATATTTCTACCCTCTTAGCTTAGATTGGAAAGAAGTAAATTCGTAAGGGACCAGTATATTGCTCTTTTTTGCCTTCCACATGGAAAGTAGATGGCGACTAACAGTATCGTTCGACACTACCACAGTCCCTGGCAAGTTTACGAGTACTTGTGGATGGATTTGACTCAAAAGCATCCTACAGATACCCAATTAATACCCTTTAATGGTCGTCCGGTGCGTGTTATTCCTTTCCAATGTCGTATTCCTTTCTACGGCTAATTTTTCAAACCAACGCCGCGCAGTTTGCTGGTCAAGGACACCTTCCTTTCATATTTAATAATTTCAGGAGTTGTTTCAGTGGCTGTGAATTTTATTTTTCAGTAATGCCTTAAAATTACTAGAATTTAGTATGACACTGCCATGTTTCTTCTTTGAAACAAATAACTAAACTGAGGAATTTTTTGAAGGAGTCGAATGGGTTTTAACAACTTTAGAGATTGCTCTAAAGAGATTATGAAGTACTGGTAAGTATTAAACTGGATACAAATATTTACAGTCCTTTGAAATCTTGAATTTGATAAAACGGTCATTTTATTTTATACACCCCATTATCTAAAGAAATTTATTTAAGTGTTTCGACCACTAGGGCCATTTACACTGAATATACAAAGTTAATAGATTAAAATTGACATAATCACATGACATGTGATATATTCACAAAATCACAAAGTGAGAAAGTTACAAATTAACAATTACAATTACAATTACATATTTACAATTACAATTTAAATTTTATAAAGTTGCAATTAGAATTGACGTCGTTAGTAAATTACTGTATTAAATTTTGGATTCACTTATCCATGCTGGAAAGTTGGACTATATGTGATCATAAATATTAATGATTTTTGGAAAGTGAGAAAGTTTTGTTATTGTTATGGGATCTAAAGAAATAAATAATCAAAAAGTGGTCATATTGCAGGTGGGGCTTGAGAATGATGCATTTTAAAAATCAAAACTACTAGAATTTACACAAGAGTGAAATTCATAACAATTGGGAAGAAAAGTATATCAAAAACTTAAAAGATAAATATGAAGAATCCAAATATGGTCTTTATATATTATATAAAAGTCTTAAAACATAGCAAATATTCCAACTTTCTTTATCAACAATATTGAATAGAAATAACATCAATATTGAAGGTAGGCCCAAAGAAATTAGTGAGTAGTTGAAGGAAATAATATAATTGTTATATAAAAATTGAAAAAAAAAAAATTGTAGGTGGTGTCCTCGAGAATGGCCTGAGGGCCGAAACGTTGCAGAAATTTTAAAGAATAAAAGTTGAGAGGAAAAAAGGCAAAAAAATTGTTTTAAATTAAGAATAAACTAAACCACTCTCCAACAAGCATATATAAAATAATTAATCTTTCTTTATCACTTTAATATAAATCTGGACCGATTGTTGACCCAAAAGTTCCTGATAGTAAAAACAATAAGAATTGCTAAATAATTTTTGAAACAAATTTAAATGATATGCAATAATAATTTGAACAACTCCTAATAATTCAGTTTGGTTTCCTTTAGTACCTTGAAGATTATTTTGATTTTGAATTATTTTTGATTATTATTATTATATAATTATTCTTGTCTGAAATTCCCAACATGTAAAGACCGTTATGTTTTCCTTCTAGAATATTTTTTAAAAAATTAAGAAGGAGTAATAAATATTATTTAAAACAGAAATACCCAAATGAATGATGAATAATGTTACACCGAAGAGACACCACAGGGCCAGGGGGAGGGGGTGAGGCAGGTGTCCAGTGGCTGAATTGGCAAGATCCCGGAGGAAGAGAGGAGATTTATGAGCCATCTCGTCCAAGTTCAACAGCCATTAGCGGCCAGGATCAATTTGGAGCGGGGCCTTCTTCAGCAGGCCTTGGTTTACCTTAGGCCCCGGCTAATATTATCTATAACAATATCAACACGCTTAGAGCTCTCAAGGGGTCTTGTAGCGCCGAGTCGATTCAACAGTACGCGTCCTAGCCACAGGAATAGCGATTTCACTGTTGAGGTTAGGTTTGTTTTCATCCTAATTTTCTGTTATAGTATGGTTTAAAACAGCATAAACTAATACAATTTACTATACAGAATAAACTACAAATTGAGAAGTTTTCTAATAAAGTAAAAAAATAGATAAAGGAAAATTAAAAATCATGAGTTATACTGAATTTTAGTCCCTACTAAGATACCGGTAGAAAAACCAACTATTACCAACCGAAAATGTGTAATAATAAGTAGATGAATTGTGGCTAGGAATAGCGATTTCACTGTTGAGGTTAGGTTTGTTTTCATCCTAATTTTCTGTTATAGTATGGTTTAAAACAGCATAAACTAATACAATTTACTATACAGAATAAACTACAAATTGAGAAGTTTTCTAATAAAGTAAAAAAAATAGATAAAGGAAAATTAAAAATCATGAGTTATACTGAATTTTAGTCCCTACTAAGATACCGGTAGAAAAACCAACTATTACCAACCGAAAATGTGTAATAATAAGTAGATGAATTGTGAGCGTTAAAATTTTGAATTCGAATTTTAGACAATTAATGCCCACAATATTATGGGTGGGGGATTAGCTATTCGTTCAATCGGAACTAATCCAAGAGGAACCATTTACAATAGATTGTCTCAACTTTTAGCATATACAAATGATGTAGTCATTGCCCTTAGAACCCGAGCAGCATTAAAATGAACATTCCAGGAATTCGAAGAGGCAGCATATGAATTAGGGCTTAAGATGATTGTAGATAAGCCGGCGTACATAAAAAGTTCAAGAAAGGATATGGAAGAGAATAACAAAGTGACGTTCAGAGACCACAGTTTCAGTTCTTTTAACCATTTTAAGTATCTGGGAAGCCTCGTTACAGATGAGAACGAAGTAGATAGCAAAATAGCAGCAGGGAATAGATGCTATTTCTCACTGCAGAAAATATTGAAGTTTAGAGCTATCTTAAAAGAATGAATGTGGTCGTACAACACCATCGTAAGGCCAGTAGTGGTCTAAGGTGAGAGGGGGGGACATGGACCTTGACAAAAAAAACAGAACAGATACTCAACTCCTGGAAGAAGAAGGTATTGAGAAGAATATGGGAAGGAGTCTCGGTGAATAGAGTCAGGAGAAGAAGAAGGAATGGTGAGCTGATAGGTCTTCGGAAAACCCAGCACTGTGGCTTTAGTAGCAAGAATAAGATGTTTAGGACACGTTGAGAGGATGCTCGATGAAAGGGTACCCAAAAAGATGGTTTATGGCAATCTAGATGGAAAATGAAAAAGAAGATGTCCCCGAATCAGATGGCTAGACGATTTCGAGAAGGATTTGAAGCTTTCAAATGTTGACAGATGAAAAGAGAAAGCAAGAGACAGAGTAGATTTGTTGGCAGTAGTAGAGGAAGCCAGGGTTCTTGTAGGCAGTGTAGTGCCATAATAATAATAAGGCCCACAATATTACTATGTCAGCAAATAGCTCACCCTTCCTTCCTTGCCTGCATATATAACCTCTCCTATTGCAACCCTAGATTAATTTTAGTCTTAGCCTAGTAGTGTATTTAGCTAGAATAGTTAGGACACATCCTTATTATTAGTGTCACATTGTTAATTGTATTTTTATACCAAATAAAGTTTTTTTTTTTTTGTGTTTGTGGAAAAGGGAATTTACTTGATGGAAGTTTAAAACCCGTTTTAAGATTGGTCAAGTTTAAATAACCAAGTCACCTGAAATGGCTCGAGTGTCTGAATAGTCTAGCTCAAAAAACGAAAAGTTATACGAAACTGAAATTACATGTTCAGGTCATCTGTATCATGAGATGTTAGAGATATTTAAAATCAATCAATTGGAAGTATCACTGCAGAAAATCCTGTTGTCACTTCAACTCACTATTTTTTTAATAGGATTTTCTCAATAACAGCTCGAACGAATTTAATTAAACTCGGTAATTCAATGTGCAATTAAGTGGTCTTAAACATCAAACAGGTATGATCCTAATTGAAATATTATACAAGGGCCTGATTGATAAATAATTGACCAGTTAATTATAAAGAATGGACAAATATAAAATATTAAAGAACTTAATAAATAATTAAAGCAGAAAAAATGAAAAATGTGTGTTGGGGTTCGAATCAGGAAAAGAGCATGTATGATTTGTAATTCTTGTGATACTACAAATAAAGTTTGTTATATCACTAACTGATAGATTGTAATAGGCAGTGTAAACCGAATAGAATTATAATTATATTAAATTTGAAAAAGGCAGAATAGGCATACCATTTTGATAAGAGTATTTGCTATGAAATTATGAATATGATACTTAAAATACTTAACACCTACCTCCTAATTTATTAGGAGTACAATATATAAATGGCCGAAATAAAGGAGTTACTAGAAAATAAAAATTGTGAGACTATATTATAAATGGTTATAGACTATATCTATAATGATGAATATAAAAGGTATCTGGTTTCATATTTTTCCCTAATTTATTCCATGAATTTACTTTTTTTATATTTTATGATAAATATAAACTGTAAAAAATTAGTTAAAAATAGAATTCATATATAATAAAATATATAAATTATTGTAAGAAGACTAAAATTTTAAAATATGACCAACAATTAAAAGCCCATGCACACATTTATATTTCACTACAATCTACTTCTAATATTATAATTATCTTTAGTTAACATAGATATGCATTTAAATATGTAACCTATTTATAATGTACGTTGAAATAAAAGTAACTAATGCTTCCAACATGGGATAGTGATGAAGACTTACCTGTGAACAGAAAAAAAAAAATTAAAAACATATTTTTCCACGTGGAATAGTGTGTGCATTGATAATAATAAAATAAAGCTTGATTCCATTATATTTATAAATGTTAAGTTATTTGACCAAATGTGTAAAAAAAACACAGCTGAATAAATAAAATCATATCTAAAAAATGAATGAAACACTCAAGTTTTAGTTATCCAGTTTATTCAGTAAACATATTCCTCGTCCTAAGCCGCTGTTCCATAAAACCATTGCAAACTCTTTCAAATAAATATTGAATAACCGATTATGTTGAATTAGTATAACATGAACAAATAAATGTGAAATTCAAACAGTATTAATAAGCATTTGAATTTTCTTTTTCTCCAAAACTGTGCCCTGCATTGTGCTATCTCAGTATCAGTTTTAGTAACTGTCGCAGCCATCGGTGATAGTAACTAGAGAGTTAAGGTGGACTCTCGCATCTTATGATCATATATCATATATCATATCTTAAAATTATTATGCAGTGTGTAAAATAATTTAATAAAATATTACCACCGTGATAGTAAAAATGAAAGTAAAGCAGCCATAAAATCAGGCAATGCTCGCAAAAAGTAGAGGAAGAACTGAATAATTAAATATCGATGCAAATAATAAAACGAAGGTTATAGTTTTTTGGCTTCAGAGATTCTCCCGTTAAAGTTAAAAATATATAACATTATCATTGATAGGTATTTGAGATTTTCGTCTTTCATTAATAAGACAATAAAATCAGCAAAACTGAAAGCATATCGTTTTAGACTAAATCGTTTGTTGTTTATCGTTAAGGGTTTTATAACTACAAGTTTTTTGAACGCTTAAAAAATCTAACAACTTTAGGAGTACCAAAAATTTAGTTAAATTTTTTTGTTTTATATCGATAATATTTAGTTAGTATTTTTTCTTTTCTTTAGTACACTATGATTTATCTTGTATTCATTTTTAATTCCTTTTTTGTTTTTTGCATCTTGCATTAAGATTTTGTTTATTATTTTGTCTACTAATATACCCAATGTACAATGTAAGTTCAATATAATATTATGAAAAGATTAGTAATGTTTTAAGTGAATTACTCAATTCAAAAATAAAATCGTCATTTTTTTTTCTTCTTACCTCCTTTAGTAAATAGATTAATAACATTATTAATATATATCTAATTGGTGCCCTTATTTTCATTTTTTATTATTATATTATTATTTTTATAAAATAATCACTTTTTATTTTTTTTCGTACCCTCCTGTAAAGATTTTAATGGGTATTTGGTACGTACATATAGGAGACATGCTATATGTATAGCTGGGTGTGAAGGATACTACCTTGGATAGCCAATAAAATTATCACTCCATTCGTTTCCAATAAATAGAAAAAATATATAGGAATTTGAAAGATTTCTTTTTTTTTCTGATAATTAAACACACATTTTTTTTTAAATATAGACAATAATTATAATTAATATCGTAATTTAAAAACATAAATTAATTATACATTATTTAGCTATTATATTATCATTATAATTTAAATACTTTGCATATGAAAATCAAATATAGTCCATCTCGGTAGGAGGTGGTTTTGATTTTATTATCACTTCATTAGTTTCCAATAAATAATAAAATCAAAACTTCTACTTACCGAGATGGACTTTATTTCATATGCAATATATTTAAATTATAATGACAATGTAATGACTAAATAATGGATAGTTAATTTATATTTTTAAATTACGATATTAATTATAATTGTCTATATTTAAAAAAAAATGGTTGTGTGTTTAATAATCAGAAAGAAAAAGAAATCTTTGAAATTCCTATAGAATAAGCTTAGCAGAACGCCTTTGATGACGTCATAACATATTAGAATTAGCTTCGCCAATCCTCATCTGTAAGTCTAAGTTATAACAAATCTAATGTACACCAATTTTTGATTCTCAGGTATTAATCAATCCATTTTTCTGGTTTATTTATTTTTTCATGAGATGTAAATTAATTTTACCTATAATCCTTTAATTTTCTTTCTTGAGACTGGCAATTTTTTAGTAAATAATTAAAAAAAAACTATCCAAATTATAGTCTCAAAACATTTATTTCATTCACACGTCCAACTTTTCGGCCAATTCGGCCATCTTCAGGGACAATCTTAATCTACTATGAGACATCTCATTTAACCATTTTAAAAAAAACTCCATACAGGCTATTCTGCCCAGGTCAAAACATTTACATCTAATATGTCAAAAATACATTAAAAATCACAGTCCAATTATTTCACTTTTACCACTATTATATTAATTTTACCTATATTTCTTATAATATTTATCATGTTTTGATGGCCATTTGTGGCATTAAATAAAACAATACTTATTTATATATATTCACAAACATTTACTTCTTTTAAACGCCCTCCGGAAACAATTTTGGCTATCTTTAGTAGAGTTAGGAGGAGTACAAGAATCTTAACGTTATGATTTTTGTTTGGAAATAGATACAATATGTTTTTTAGAACTTATTTTATAATGGTAATCTGATTGCTGGAGGGGGAGATATTTTATTTTACAAACCACACTGAGGTGTTAGAGTCAAGAATAAAAGTTAATTTATGAATAATAACTAAGCCAAGAGATGGGAGCCCAACCCATAAGAACCACGCTTCAACTCTTTTGGTCATAATAGGATCCCGTCTATAGATCTTATACTTTGTTATCTAATATTAATGTTATTTAAAAAACTTATCAAACACCTACTTCTTAAAGATCATTTTAAGATCCATTACTCTTCATCTATCTCATTCACTGAAAGACACTGAAGGAAATATTTGATAAATATAAATTTTACAAAGTATAAATGAAGAATTTCGAAAATATAAAGGCGGGTCTTATAGTATATATTTCAAAGAAACCTAATTTAATCCAAGATGGAATGCATGAAGAAGACTCAGTGATGTACACCGACCACCAACCGCGGCTTCAAAGGAACTTCCCTCATCGCCATCCTTTTAGGCATATTAATATTTAAGCAATAACTGCATAAACGTCGAATCCATTCATGCGTTTTCTAATCCATTGTAAAAGTACAACATATTAATAAAATGTAATATATTTCACAAACATAAAAAACGATACAATTCATTATTTAAGAAGCCGAATTGTCAGTTTTTTAATACATACCAATAAATACGTTAAATAAACTAAGCAATTGGATTTAAAATTCATTACAAGAGTACAATGAAAAGTCAATATATCCAGTATTCAAGAATTATGATCACAGCATCTTATTTTGCTAAGTTAATTTTTATTTAAAAAATTAATTTGTAACATCTATTTATAGATAGGAAAACTTAAAGTTTTTATATAAGCTTAATACGTTTTTGGTGTATAATTTGAGTTTATCTAAAATCCTGTAATTTACAGAAGTGGATATATTAAATTTTGATGGAAAATTCCTCAATTATCCAAAACGTTTATAGTAGAGCAATATTTAATTTTTATTTTTAATTTAAATTTAAATAACAGTAAAGTGCTTTCCCTGCCGAGTTAATGCTATATAGTTGTTTATGTTGCCTAGGGGCGATAACAAAAAGGAAACAAAAAAAATATTCTAATGGAATGCTTTTTAAGGCTTTTAAGAGCGGAGTGGAATATTTCAGGCCATATTAGTTTCATTACCAGCAGACTCTGGCTGCATAAGGAGAATTCGAAAGGGTTAAATTAAAATTCATTCCGTTTACGATTTTTGAATATAAGAGGTTTGTAAATTTATTTTGGAGTAGTAAATTAACAACCAGAATAATTGATAACATTAGAATTTTCAATCTATATAACAAAACCGCTTAGACATAATTTTTTAAAAAGTCATTTCTGACATTCGTGGGATTTACTTAGAGGTAATAAATCTATTTGAAGAATGGTGAGGGGTCAAGTTTTCATTACTTGGGACCACAACGAAATAAAAGTCAGCTTACCAGGTTGGATTATAACCAGCACCACTGCAGTCACGAGGCAGCTAATACGACAAATCTCACTCACTAACATGTTGATAATTGCGTTTCAAAAATTATAACATAGAAATTATTAATAGGGGAAAGGGCTAACGATGTAGCTGTTCACTAAAACAAGGTTGTGGTTTCAAAAAATGGTTGTAATAACTTAAAAAAAGAAATTGTTTTTTCGAATAACTTAAATCGCTTGGACTTCAATCATTTGAAAGATTGAAATTACCTTCAAAACTGAAATCACCTGAATTGGAGAAAGATTTGGATCCATCTGTATTGATAAAATGTACTGTACAGGTTGTCATCGAAAACCCGTGATTTATCTTAACAATTAAAAGAACAGCAACTACAATGGCTATTCAGCTATTTATGATTAGCATTATAAATAGTGGTTCTCCTTGTGCTGTATATGTGAAATATGGTTTGGTTTCTAAATTTCGGAATCTAAATGGAATAAAAAAATATTTCTAGAACCTATGACAAAAAAAACAAAAACAAATTTTTCAACACAGTTCAAATAATTTGAAAATTATATACCACATAGTACATTACAGCCGCTCATTTGAAATGCATTTTAATTTTCTTCATCTAAAACGTGACTAAAATACTAACTTATTTTAAAATACAATGAGACTATTTCATAAAAAACGACAAATGCTTCTGACGATGAAATTGTTAGTTGCAGTCGATGTCTAGTAAAGCTGGGTTTTAAAAAAGTACCTTGGAATACATACATGACTGTTTTCGACTCGAACGAATTTTTTACTATATCTCGCAAAATAAGAAAAGCTTGAAAATGTTTCGAATAATATGGTATGTTAGAAAGCTATGGTTCATAGAGAGCTGACTTTAGTCTGAAAGTTCATCAACTTTACAGAAATATAAGACAAGCTATTCAGTATAGTTTCGGAATTAGTAAAGATTAAAAATAGACAACAAGTTTTCTAGTAATTGTTTCTTCAACGAGTTACGTGAACATAATAAAAATTATGTAACTGGTATTCAAACTCAAATTTTTTGGATTCCATTTTACGGGTGGACAGTTGCTATAACCGATAACATGTGAATGGAAATGTATACTAAGATGCATCATTAAGTGCAACACATCCCATTAGTAATTATCGATGCCGGATAATAGAGGCAGGAGCAATTACTCAAGCGTTAATTACTTGTCCGAGGTAGCAACTTTATTGTCGCTGCTCGCTGCATGGGGCTTTAGCTATTAGCGGTCGTAATTAAACGAGAGCGGGAACGTAAAAGTGGGTTATTAAATGACAGCACATATTTACTCCAATATCCCCATGATATGGAATCCGTTTCTGGAGGTATATTGGTCAGATTTGAAATTCCCCATGATTCAGGAATATTTGGTTGACTGTTATGAACTTTTTATTAACCTTATATTGAATATGATAATTCGTATGTAATAATAATCTTTATCAAAAATATATTTAGATAATCAACGGCTAATTTAGGTATAAAGATATATTAGATGCATTAAGAAGAACCTCTGAGAACCGGCCATGTATTAACCGTCCTTCAGATTAACCGGTCTTGTGTGGAAACAAAATTACGACGAAAGAGAAGAGGAAGAGGATAAATGTTCAAATAAAAAAAATTGAATGATTTTGCATTCCAAAATTCTACTAATGTCGAAAATTATAGAACTTCCCTAAATTTGCTGCGAGTATCAATTTTTACATTGTACGTCTTTTTATAAGTTTACACATACATAATAAGAACTGGAAGGTTATTAGTTGACCGTATTTAATAATTGTGAGAAGGCTATTTGCACACGAGGAAGAATTTATCTATCCTTGATTTTTTTATTGGACCAATAAAGCCACATTTTCTTTCTCATTCTTTATTTGTTTGGATTGTACAATATTTGTTACTACTTCTGCGTAGAGAGAGAAATGCTTTATTCAGCCATGCTGCCCAAATACACTAGTTTGCTACAATACACCGCATACCAATGAATACATGATCGGACATATATACATTTACAACATTGAAAAGTCTCACCAATATTGGAAGAGGAACAAAAATGGGTACGAAGTGGTCCGAAGAAAGAAAAGAAAGACCTACCCTTTCCAGTGATCTGTTAAACAAATTTATCATTAGACAGCAATGTAAAGTCAAAACAAAGACATAATAGTCAACGCAGTAGGTCAGTTTATAAAAAGAGACAAATAAATTTAAAAAAAATAAATATATAGATTTAGAAAAAACCAAACAAAAAGTTAGTTAAAAGAAATACTTTAATGAATAGATAAGTCAAAACAAATTCTCCAAGGTGATTAAACGGAAGGAGAACAAGACTTAACTAAAGACCTTCTGATATATCAATGTTATTGAAGTTTCCACACAAATCTCTCAGAAAAGTAAAGCCTATCACATTTACTATATTTAAAATTACATTTTTGGTAATGTAAATTACTAAATAGAGTAGTGAATTTCAAGAAAAGAAAGTAGTTCCGAAACTGAGCGAGATCAAGTATTAGAGGTTTTGGAAAAGAATAGAATATGGGAACGAATTAATATTACTTCCTTAACACATACAAATTAATATTTCACTTCAAAAATAAATTATTTATTTTCATTCAATTAGTTTTATGATATCATTGTTACAGTTTTCATCCATTCGAATGGCTTATAATCAATTTGGGTAGCTTTTTATGGCATTTTTTAAATTTCGTAAAAAATTTAATTTTCATATTTTTTTATAATTTGATGATTACAGTAATTATTTAATGTTTTTATAAATTTAGTACATACAAAAATGTTCCAGGTAGTTGAAGAACCCGCCAATGAGTTATATGAAATCTATTCAATTTTAATCTGTGAAAGATCTGAGGCCCAGCTCTTGCTAATGAACTACTATTTCTTGGCCCACAGCTTGTATAGGCAATGAATTCAGCTTCCACCAACAGTCGCCAGGTTTATTCCTCAACCCAATTAAGAGCTTTGTACAGGTAATGAGTATAGTATTCTCAAGGAGGGTGAACCCTAAAGTCGATACCTGTTTGAATAAAAAAGTAAATAAAATATCTACCTCAGCCGGACTTGAAAGTTTTGAAAAGTTCTGAAATTCGATGGGTTCTCCTTTTCCTGGGCGTATAAAGCCAGCCAGTACACTCACGGGTTACCAATTAGACACATCAAACACAAATGAAATTAACCCTAGGCTGTCGGATGAGGCTTAGAGATCAAAGATTATTTGATTACTGTACGAGACTCCTGGAAGCAAACAACCGCCTCTATAATTGTAGGTAGTCTATAAGGCAGTGTGAATGACTCGTTTTGGATGGCACCCTCAGGCTTAAGGGAGTAGAATCGATACTTATCCACTTTAGTACCTGTGATAAATGAAATGACAACGCCTTGAAGTATAGGACATTTTAAACTATATTAAAATGGTTTAGTTTGTATAGTTCTACTTAAATTATTTACTTTCAAATTAAGTAGGAATTAACTGTAATTATAGCTTAGCATTCATAGGATTTTTTAAGTTCGTCACAGAAAAATCATGGCCATGAGAAAAAATATAAGACCATATGAAATATAATGGTCAGGATTGAGAAAAGTTAGTGCTCATCAGTAGTTATTTTGAAACTAGATTCACATATATTAACCAACGAAGAGAGATATCACACCCAACACTTTTTAAGTCTCATCCAGTAATAGATATAGCGATAAAACACCAAATTATAAATTTAAAATGATCGAATCTTCAAATTCTTTTACACGTAATTCCGTGAACTATTTTAATAAGGAAATCTTCCTTATTCTTCAATTTCTACTTTTCCTTTTCGTGAGAAGCAAAAAAAAGAAGAAGAAGAAGAAAATACATTTTTTATTTTTAGTTCTGTAACCGTCACTACCTTCCTGTCAATATTTATTAATATCAAATCACTAAATGAATTATATTTAAATATTAAATGCTATAGTAATAAAAAAAGCTTTATCACGGCAGTAGTAGCGTGGAACAAAATCTTAAAGTTAATAATGATATATTGCACAAGTGTTCTGGGGGTGCAGTGCTCAAGCAGTGCGTGTTGCGTCTACCTGAATGAAGGCGTCCCATTTCTGTTTATTTACTCAATATCACATAAATATTTACTATTCCTTTTTTTGTTTTGTAACATAATTGTATTTTTATTTCGTTAAACAAGAAGGAGGATTATATGCACAAAAGGAATAACTTGCACTTGCCTTCTCGCATTGTTGGATATCCTAACCTTAATAATTCAATTTTTTAAATTATTTTATCCTAAATGATTTCCTTGTAATCTGCAATAAAGTTGTTGGTTAAGAATCTTTATGTACCGACCTCTGGTCGGTTTACAGCAGTTTTAAATTACATTATTCACAAATCTTTACTGTCATAACATATCTGGATGGAAATTCTGTATTTATATATCTAATTATTACTAGGATTCTTTTCGTCGATTTATTTGTTTAATATAATAAATGTATCGTATTCCATTTAAGGATTCAAAATTTAAAGGAAGATTAAGGTTAAGCTAAGATAGCGCAGAGACATAATAGGTCGTGTCGTAGAGGTCGGCCAAGGGTTTATGCCTTAGGCCTCTGCTCTAACACATCAGTCTCAGGCCTTAAGTGCACGGATCACTGATCAATGTCTTCCTATGCACACCTGTGCTGTCTATATACGCCTATAACCAACCCAGCACTTGCAAAATAAACTAAGACTACAAGCTAAATGAGTTGGATATGGTCGAATATATGAAGGAGTGAAATATAAACATAAATATTTTAATTATTACAAATTATTAAAATAATTTGTAAATGTGTAATGGTGCTAACACTTAAATAGATTTCATGAAAGAAGGCGTGTTATTACTATATTATATGTTATTAATGAAAGAATTACAACGTTACTAGCTCTTTTCCAACTTAATTCACCTTCCACTGGTTTGAATTATTTAAACAAACATTTTATGATTTTAATTGTATAATATTCAATCGAAGGGATATAGCAATATGGATGTTACAAAGGTTCATGAATTTAGAAATATTTATAAATAAAAAAAGGTATACAAATATTTCAATTTCCTATATATAAGAAATTTAAAAAAAAAATAAATATTTATGTAACCATATATACATATGATGCAAAGGCAACAAAAACAACTAGCAGTATTCACAAATTAATATATTTTATATTATATTAATTAATATTTTTTTTATTATTATATTAGAACGAACTTAAAATATAACATTAGCTCTTTGTTTTAGGAACAAACTTGGTGCAAACAGGCTAGTTTCAACAAAACAATATTATATAATTTTATTTGTAGATTTAAAAGGGAAATGTCAAGTTTCCAACCGAGGGTTTTGTTTATTCATGAAAATTGAACTCGTTCAACATTAATTTTTCTGTTAATATTTAAATGACCTGGAAATTGATGGAAAGAGAAAAGAGATTGCTTCATCTACGACATGGTTTACTGAGTTAATATAAAATTTGAATCAAAGTATTATTTAAGGTTGGCAAGTATTAACTTGTCATCGATCGCTAGGTCGATTTAACACGGATGGCTGCGCGACTTTTTCTTACATTTCTTATATAGAGCTCTTGAACGTATTTTTTAAAATATAAAA
Source organism: Halyomorpha halys (assembly GCF_000696795.3). NCBI lineage: Eukaryota > Metazoa > Arthropoda > Insecta > Hemiptera > Pentatomidae > Halyomorpha > Halyomorpha halys. Next base: position 867,776 of record NW_027114440.1, on the reverse strand, counting down.
TTTTGTTTTAAATTAGAAGTTTCAATTTTTATTGAATATATAATTGTAATTTAAAACAAAATTTTATACTTAAATGCTGTTTTTTAAGTATAAAATTTTGTTTTAAATTAGATTTATTTAAGCATAAAAAACAAATATTTTAATACAAGAGCAAACTAGTTTTAGAAAATAAAAAACAAACATAATTATAAAATAGTAATAAAAATAATATATTTTGGGACAGGCAAAGTTATAAAAAGATTCAAAATACAGATATATCATATTATAAGAACATAACACTAATCTTATATGCTCAGTCTAAAGAAATCTCTTGTGCAAAAAAGGGGCAAGTGAACACCATATGACTGGAACATATCCGTCTTTTACACAAGTGGAAATTCTTTTTTGTTTAGAATTCCTGAATACAACCAAGAAATTTACAAAAAATACTAATCATACGGCGCAGCGATAAAGTGAAAACACGAAAAGGCAAATTTAAAAAATAAAAACAACACTTGTAGTGTCGGAATACAATTCATAGTAAACAATACATACCTAATGAAGTTCCTGTCTCTTCAAGCCTACGTTTCTCTAGGTCTGCTACTTTTTCCCTCGAGGAAAAAACATTTTTATCGACTAAATGTAAATCTTGGCACACGTGAGAAAAATGCTCACAACTTGAATAATTTTAGAGCATCCTCAGTCGCGCGTGAGATAATGTCTCAAGAGAAGGGTGTATTGTCAGGGAATGAGTGCTGGGTCCTGTTTCATAATAAAGTACAAACTAATACTATTAGTCTTGTCGATTTAACTTAATACAATTACACTAACTTGTACAGTAGTAACTTGTACTTGAGTACTTTTTAACTCTTGTTACATCACTAATAGTCCTCCCTATTATGAAAAAACAAGGATTAATGTAATTAACATGTTATTTCTATACTTGTATTTTGAACTAATACTATTAGCTTTCAGTATGAAACAGGGCCCTGGACGCTTACCGTTCTTACGCTTCGAAGGAAGGCTGTGAACTACAGATTGCAGCAAGATGGAAACCACAGTCTCCCACAAGCAGTTTCTAGACCCCCAAAACAATTAACGTGAGAGAAATTCTCAGGCAGCAACCAATGACGGGTTAATGGTATTTACTTTATTCTTCTAATTTAAAATTAATTACCATAGAAACTGAAACATTTTAATAACTCTATTTAAAAATTTTATATTTTATTTAAAAAGTGTCTAATCCATCTATCGGTACTTGTTATATGGAAGAAGAAGTAACAAAACTTTCAATTAATAATTAGTTAGTTTCTATTTAAAAGAACACAAATTATTATACTAAATTAATTGATTTCCTTTAAACTGAAGAAATACATAAATATATATGTTATCAATCTTTAATAATGCAAAAATACGAGAAGAAAAAAATTTATCTTTTTGAAATAAGCGTACAAGAAAATTGACAAATCTTATGAATCACAACTATGCCAGTCTGAAATTGGAAGCTATAATACAAATAACAAGCGACGGTTCCTTTTGTTTTTGTAAATTTTATAACGTGAAAAAAATAATTTATTAAACTTGAAACAATTAAAATAATCTACCTGTATAGTAAGATGGAGATCAGTTAAAAACAACATAAAAAAACACGAGAAAACAGAGTACTATATTGGATATATTTAACAAATACTCATAAAAAAATGTATAAATTGTTACTAAAGAGTAGAAGAATATTTAATTATATTTAATTTAAACATTAAAGCAATTATACTGGGTGGTTTTTAGAAATATTCATATGGCAAAAGATTATTAAATGTATGAATTCAAAGCCTTTTTTGGTAATAGAAATGATATATACTAATTTATTTATATTTATTTCACAATTAATTTGTTTGTACATTTTGCTTATTTAAGATAATATGTGAGAGTGCAAACGTGAAATTCTAGCGTAAGATGATTCTATTATTTTTTAAAATTTAAATAATAGTTTTATAATTAGTTAAGAATTTGTGATGAATCACTAGAAATAAAAATATTAAAATTATCAAAAGTAAAATTCAAATATGATAACAATACCGCATTGTAACAAATACCTACGTGAATTGGAATAGAGAAATAAAAACAATACATGTTCTTTGGTCAATCTTACCACAGAATAAGATTTTGGCCAGAACAAAGATCGATAATTATCAAAACCACTATTTATCTAAATTATGAATCAGCAATTATGTATTATTTTTATAAACTATAATTATAATTGAATATAATGGCCTCTTGTAGTTGTTATATAAAATTAAGATTTGTTTCTATTTTCTTGGATTATCTTTAAAGCTATTGTAGTAAGGGCTTTAAACATGGTTTACTTTAAAAATCTTTAGTACGTTCATAAATAATTTTTTTTTATTAACAAGAAATTTCTCCAAACAAACCTTAATTTATCCAAAAATGAGTAATTTGGTTTCATTATTATTTTTTATAATATATAACTTTGCATAGCGTCAAATTTTCACCAAAAAAAGTCGTTTTAATTGTATGAAGATGGTACAGCTGGTGTTTAAAAAAGGTAAAAAATATCAAAAAAAACAATTAATTAGTAACCGATGTTTCGACCACCTGTAAGACCCCCCTTCTTCAGAGCTGAGTCCAGTGACTCTCATTTCTTACTGCATACAATAAAATAAACCCCCATTCGATTAGAATCAACCATATTTTCAAAACATTGACCTAGACAACTTGCTACTTTTGTGACTCAACGAAAATTAAACAAAAAGTCCGTAAGTAGTAAAGTTTCAGGTAATTATCAAATTTGAATGGATCGAAATGTGTATTTACCTTTTCTCCCTTAGGAAAGTTTAACATTGTTTCCTAAAATAACTTCCAGAATGTACGAGAAATATTCAGGTCAAAAAAGTTTTGCCTACCGGTCGAAATCTAGGTCCTAGTATCACCAAGTTGAAAAAAAAAGTTATCCATTCCATACTTCAGGATCCGACCCTCATGAGGGAACGGAAGGAAATACGGTAAATGAGATGGGCCCAAGTTTGAACAACTTAGCCACATCTTTCAGGATACTGCGACGGTAATTTCCACATGGATTATAGATCCGTTGTTGGATTATTTAATTACCGAGGATTTTTTATTCATATGCTGCTTATTTTATAACTCTAACTGTAGTATGAAAATTACTTACTATATTGGGACCTCGTCGCATGCTAGAAGATCGGAAGAAATAATATTTTACAAACTTATTTATTTAAAAAAAGGAACACATATTAAAATAATAAATTTCTGTAACAAGCTAATGAAGTCATTAGTTAAAGTATATTTCTAACAAAGAATATTTGTTTATTAATACTGGAAATGTGAAAAGTTCCAAGAAGTCTCTAAATGTATAAACAGTTATAAATACGTTTACATTGTTTAAATATTCTGAAACCTCAAACAGAGGTGTTCCCCAAGGTCCAGTTTATTTGTCCTGTTTTAGATAACCTGTTTAGTCGGATGATCATATAGTACAACATTAAATCGTACATACGAAATGAGTAAACATATACAACCAACACTCATCTTAGAGTATTTTGAGTTCAAATCTGAATTTATTATTTTCTGATATTACTAATAGTATTTGGTTAGTGATACTTACGTACGATTTTAACTATGCGGTAATATAAGGTTTTATCAATGAAATTAAACTCCAGATACCCAAAAAGCATTATAAATATAACCAATAAAATAGCTATTAGATTACTTTAGTCCATTGCTTCGTATCGCCAGTATAAGTTACACAATCTTTTATTTTCAATTATTATGTATCTAATTATAATCTCCAAGCGGCTTTCCACAATTACCCCTCTTTGGATATCTTTTCTCAGGCCTCCTTTCACAGTTATCGAGAACTTCCAGAGACGTTCCCTTTTAGGTGTACCTTCATCGACTTATGTATTCTATAATTCTGCTGCACCCTCTGACCTTTCGCCTATTGTCACAGTCTACTCCCCCCATTCTGTCCTGAGGGGTATATGCGAATATTGTATATATGAAAGTATATACAAAATATCACTCGGTTCTTATTTCAAGTCTTCTAGCGTGTGATTTTATGATCTAGTCTTTGGAAAAACCACAGTACAGTTCAAATATGTTTCTTTAATCTTCAGCTCACAAAAATGTGCCTGTGGATTTACTATAATAAGTGCAACATCTCTAAAATTCAAAATTCGATGTTTCAATAGTCAGTCTATTTCCCAGTTCATTTATACATATGAATGAACTTCTAAAATCAATTACGAGATCTAATAACTCTGAATGTAAGTTACGTTACGAAAAATCCATTAATCCAAGATGTCGAATTCCGCAGTTTGTCAGAAGACAAAGTACTCGAAATATTTACGAATCTCGTTTTTTTTTTGTAACAGGTTGCCTGCGTTTGTTTACGTTTAAACATTTATTACAGATGTTACCCTCTCACAATACGTTACTGTCAAATCGTCATTTTTACATTTTGAGTTTCATATTCTTTCGAGCTCTATCAATGAAGTAAGTAAATCTGTTGACGAACTCTGATCCTTATACCGACCTCATATACATTTCTGTAGCTCAAAATCGATTTAAAAAAAAACCTATTGCTCTAGTATTCAATATATAAGAAATTCTATAACTCAAATTAAAATCAATCTCCCTTCGACAGAAATTATTTAAAAAATAAATAAGTTTAATTATATACAATGAAAATTCTTGTTTGAGACAAATTTGTTTAGTACCTATGTTTCAGCCATTCTGGCCATATTTAAGTTTCTATCAAATAAAAAATAATTAAATATACTTTAGTCATTATAAATTAACAGAAAAAAACATTATGAAAAAATTCCATTTCCCACCTTTTTATCACATACTATTACAGCCAAACATTGGTAATCAACATAATTGCAGGCCATCTTGTCATTGTCAATTGTTTATCTACGATAATAATGTTAATATTTGTTGTTGGCAAGATATACCCTACACTGATTATTATGTTTTATCCGTATAGTCAGTACAAAGGACAAGGCATTATTTTTTGAATAATTGATTTTTTATTTACCTCTTTACCAACAATTCTTTTAATTTCTATTGTAAATTATTAAAACACTATTACGTCTATGTGTATACATACATGTTTGTCTCTTTTTATTTTGAGTTTCACTTTTTTAATCAAAATGACTTCAGATCATACACTTATAATATACTGAAGAGTCCTTATTTAAAAAAGGGAATGTTTCAAAGGAATACAATAGAACATTAAAACTGGACGGAATGTAGACTGAGATGGAAGAAGGAAGGGAGACAGAAGAGTGAGGTGGAGAGGTGTTGAAGGGCCCTGACTAATGAGAACTAGAGTGGCCGGCCTTGTTAGCTTCGGTCCACTCTACCTTCCTCGTCTTCATTCTTCATTCTTTCTATATTATATCCTACATTACTTTTCTTATATTTGTTAAAATATATATATTTCGATCAATGCATTATATCTATGTAAATATCCTGATAAACTTAGTACAGGTTGTAACATCTGTGAAGAACTATGGTTCATAGATATCTTTGAAAAAGTAGATACAAATTAGTACTTCACATAAAGCCGACTCTCGATAACTGGAATCTCAGAGGTAAAAAAGAAAAATTAATTATCGAGTTTTTTGACTAATCCAGAGGTTTGCGGTTTAAGAAAATACAGATACTTATACATGTACATTAATAATAGATTATTAAAAATACATCATTTTTTGTTTTATTTAGATATTTCCCGGTATAGTTGTTGGAGGATATTACCCAAATTAATTGTAATATATTGGTTTCGCTGTTTTAGAATGGACTGTATTTGATAAGATTTAAAAATAAAAGAAGAATGGTTAAATAGAGATAAAAGCCTCTATTATTGAAGTAAATTATAAGACAAATGGTAATACGTTTTTTAACCAAAGGGTTGTGCATAATGTGTTTGTTTTTAGTGTATAAATTTATTATTGATTTAATTAAATTTTATTAAAATAGTATAACACATTGCGTTTACTTGGTGATGATTGTTGTATTATAGTATAGTTCAGATTGTGATGGTGAATATTCACTCTCTCTCTCTCTCTCTCTCTCTCTCTCTCTCTCTCTCTCTCTCTCTCTCTCTCTCTCTCTCTCTCTCTCTCTCTCTCTCTCTCTCTCTCCCCCCTCTCCCTCCCTCCCTCAGATTCGAACCCGAGTCCTTGGAGTTAGTAGTACACTATCATACCAGAGAGCTCCCCTCTCTTCCAGGTTTTACCACCATATTAATTTTATTTATTTATTGACATTTACAACTGTATACAAAATACAACAAGAAAATCCATATTAAATTAAAATTATAAAGCACAAATGATCAAGATATTTTCATATTTTAATAAACAAAATCAAAATTATCCTCTAGAAATAAATTTATACTCTGTAAAGTAGTACTAAGAGCTATCATAAAATACACTTGTACCTCTTGGAGCTTCACTAATTCAACTAACTTGAAAAAACTACAAGTTTTTCAAAATAAACTCCTTAGAATGGTAAACAAATATTCATATAATACAAGAATATCCAAGATGCATTCATAACTAAATATGGACACTGTACATAAATACAGATACAAATTGACTTATATATTTTTTAATCTTTCACTAGTTCTTTACACCCTTTCATAATCCATATAGGAAATCATACAACAACAACTCGTAGATACAAAAATGGACTGCTGTAAAAACCATTATCAATAAACGATCTCAATTTGATTTGATTTTAAAACTGTTTTTGTTTGAAAGGGCGGGTTTTAATACCACTTTCCAGTTTTAGGCGCTTTTTAGATGTTACTCGATTTAACTGTCTTAAGTCGTTTGTTTTCGTTGTTTAAGCAAATATTTCAATAGTCATATATGACCGTCGCTAAGTCAAGCAAATATGTTAAGTTTGTAAGAACAAGATTTCTATAATATGGTTCCATAAAACGGAATTTTTTACTGAGAACGATGAAGACCAAGTATAATCGATATAACCCATAATGACTCTTACGATAAAACTAAAGACTTGTTGCAAAAGAATTAGTAAAAATTTGATGTAGCAGACCAAAACTCAATCATTAGTGAGTACAAGATACGCAAAGTCCAAGGCTCCTAAGATCTATTATTTACCAGCACAATACTACTATAATATTCAATTACAACAGAGAAAGGACTTTTATAAAAGGCAAATCCTCTTCAGGATTTCTTGGACAAATCTCCTCTTAAATGTCTTAAGAGTATCTTTAAACAGATGGGCTTAACTCAGACAAATAGCTGTCCTCCGAGAATCAAAAAAAATTGTCACAATTTACAAATACATATATTTTTTCTCTCTAATTTACCAATATCCATAATTTAATAGAGGTATTTCCAATTGAACTGAGAATAGATTGAAACCAATTGAACAAAGATCACAATTGCTTATTAAAGCAACTGTATTATTAGTGAAATAACCCAGGTCCTATTAGTTTTGACGCAATAAGGAAGTCTATATAACGAATTTTAAATTTTAAAAACTCTAATTCATCGATGGCGAACCAACTCATTGATTTATACCATTTGATGGGATATACGCAAGATTTGATCCTCTATCAACTTTTAATCTCGATATGAAATAATATTATATAAAGGCTAAGAGATTTAAAATTAATTAAAATCGATAAATAAAAAGGCAAAAACTAATAAATTATGGGGTATCTGGTCCACTTACGACTAAGCAGAAGCACAGTGTAACCAAGTAAAGGGAACTGATGTACAAAAATCATTAATGACTAGTTATTTAAAAAATAATATTTTATCAATGAATAAAATAGCGTGCCTATGGTGTAATAATGAATTAGTATTTAACTAATATGCGTTGCTTAAACTATAACAAGTATTTTAAAAAATAAAAAATTCTATAACATGTAATAAAAGCAATAATAATAATAGAAAATAATGCTTCACTATAAAGATATTTGGATGGAATTCTCGAAATTAGAAACAAAAATGGGTTTCCTAAAAACCGAAGCTTCAGACGAAATGTGTGGATTCTGGATGATGCGTTGAGTATTATAGCTTAAGTGGTATATAGTAATATATTTTTTTAAAATGAAATTGGATTAATTTATTTTTTATATTTCTAGTATTAATTTATTTATGAAATAAAAATAAAACTAGTAAATGTAATGTGACTTCAATAGCCTAATACAGTCTTGTATAGAAGCTATCAAATAATATACCTCTAATAACATTTTAGAGTAAAAGGTCCCTAGGCCATCTTCTATTCAGACGCCTTGGAGGATTAACTGGTATTAAAGAGGAAGAAAGGTTAGAGACAAGTAAATTTGGGTGGTTAGGGAGTTTATCATGGAAGGATTGATGTCTAGTTCTGGCCAAAAGGCAACATATGAAACAAAGAGATCCTTAGGAAGGATTTTATTTGTAACAATGTATGGAGTACTCAGGATTTTATATGGTAAGGATTGGATACTGGATTATAGCCCTTATAATTGTCAAGTAAATCAGTCTTTTGTAATTAATTGGAAGTTTAGACCGTTTGTCTAGTAATAGTCAAAATCGACGTGCAGTTTCCTGTCTTTTCAGTCATGTGTGAGGATTCCAGGTTAGTCGTTAGTCTAAGCTTTGAGGCTAGCTTGGCCTTAGTATGGTCAGAAATTGGTCTTCTGTAATTAATAGGAATTTTGGACAGCTTTTCTAGTAAGAGTTTTAATAGTTGGAATCGACGAGCATTTTCAGGTCTTTTCATTCATCTATGAGGATTCCAAGATGTTCGTTTGTCCAGAAGTAGTACTGCAAGGAAATTTTGTATTTATTACCTATAATAGTTATAATACATTATAAATTTAATATATAATCTATAGACATATTGTGTTATAATATTGAAATAGATATTATAAGAATCATTCCATCTCTTTATTCAGAATCTCAATCATTTCATCTTAATGTTTGAATTCTGAATAAATGAATTATTGATTAATTCATCGATATATGAACTTATATCGAAATCCACGACTATTTTAGAAGATTTTCGTGTTAGAATCATCTTATGTATTTAGTCAATTAGTTTTTATATTCTTTTAAAATTTAAAATTATGTACAATTAAGTGCAGCCACACTATTTTTCAGGCCAGTATATACTAGTAAAATTAAAATTAACTTTGTAATTGTTCTAAAGGAATAATAAACTGTTTTTCATTTCATTTTATCTTCAATTATTTATTCAACAATGTCTGGAATACTTTTGCTTTGCCTTTTCACATTTTTCTCCCTGAAGCAAGTTCTGGGTAAGATATTAGATGAAACATGGTCATAATATCTTTATTTATAAAATTTAAAAAAAAATTATTGAAACATAACATTTTTACAAACTAAATTTACCATAATACAGAATATTTGAGGTAAAATTTGTGCTCTAAAAATCTTTAATTTTTTAAATTTAACAATATAGATGAGACATAATGAATAATAAATAATAAGAAAATATTTAATAATTACTAGTTATTAAAATTTTCAAAAGATATAGTCTTAAAATCATTTAATTCGAAAAATTTAATAAAAGCACTTCAACCTTAGAGAATTAAATGGTTCATTAGTATGAAAAGAATTTTGAGGACGATACTTTGTTTGCAATACTACTAATACATTTGTAATACAATAAAAACAATATTTCAATATTTTAAACTACTATATTAATAAAATCTATATCTTCAAGTAGGTTTTAACGTAACGTATTTAAAAATTAAAATTATGGTTTTTGTCTATTGATGGTCACACACTATACGACTTCTCTGAATTTCTAGTAACCTCAAAGAGGTTATCGATTGTATTAATGGATTGGTACGTTGTTGGATAGAGAAGTAGAACTTATCATATTTAATATTTATGTATAATTGTTAGGTAGGCATGTGTAGATTATTGTGTAACATGTAATTTGAAATAGAACGTAGCATGTATAGAAATATTTCAAGATAGCGCTATAACGCTTACCAGCGATTATAATTTATTGAACCAGATTCAAAGTTCCCTCTTTATGCTTGGTTAATTGTTAATTTTCAACCGCAGAAAAACCCACACGAGGCACCACCCACTAGTCACTACCACCGTAGCGTAGCCTAGAAATATATTCGCGAAGCTAGACCAATTATTGGTGGTTGAGGCGGGACCGGGGGTTAAATTCATCAAAATTCTTCCGAGACAAAGTGTGGCCCTAGAATTTAATATAGGTCCAGGAGGGTCGGCTCAGGAATGCCGGCCCCGCTCCGTGTAATACACTCCCCGTTCTCTCTCCCTATCACTCCCTCTCTCCTCCCCACTCTCACTCCCTCTCTCTGTATCAACGTCGCTGGGATCGTAACTAGGCCTCGTTATCAACATAAGGGCGGCGAGAGGAGCCTAAGGATTATCTCAGAAGGAATAAATATAATAATCTAAGCTAACTTCGATTTCGGGTTTAAAAACTAACAGTATGAGGAATAAAACAATATATTTAATCAAAATATGAAATGTCTCATTTTTTTTTTTTTTTTTTTTGTACGAAATGTTATTTCGTATTTACGAAAAAACCTAGTGCGGTGCGCACATCACACAACTTTCACATGTCTCCCAATTTACGTCACCAGATTTTGTGTCGGTTTTTAGGCTCGTTTTATCGGTAATTTTGTGATTAAAAAAAATCAAAATTTTTGTTTGTGCCTAGAACACAACAGTTTAACAAAAACAATACAAATGATAAAGATTGAGGATAGTGTGGTCTTGGCTTTTCCCGTTCGTATCTCTATCCTTCCTTTTTACTGTTTTAGTTTTCAACAGATTCATTAATATTTTTTATTAATCTAATACTTATTGTTGCTAGCATTGATAATGTTTTTTTTTCTTAAACAAACAAAGCTGAAGGAATTTAATGAATACTTATTTTTCTTCGGCATTCAAATCATTTTATCCCCCTAGTCTGCTGGTGTTCTTCGGGTTAGTATCCTCGGTCCCGTCCTCTACAACGTCTATACAGCTGACATTCAAACCAATCCTAACACCATCCTTACTAGGTATACAGATGACACATGTGTGCTCACAGTTAATAATAACCCTTTGATTGCATCCCAAACTCTCCAGTCCCATATCACAACCCTCGATGATTGGTGTCATAATTGGAGGATTAAGGAAAATTCCAACAAAGCCCATCAAATCATCATTACCCTTCGTCATAACCTACCGACTACTCTACAGTTTCATTTAATAATGTTAATGTTACCCCTGTAGAACAGATCCGTTATCTTGGACTACATTTAGACAAACGACTAACCTGTAATCCTCACACAAGACTGAAAAGACAGGAAACTGCACGCAGATTTCGACTATTACAGCACTTACTAGACAAACGGTCTAAACTTCCAACTCATTACAAAAGACTGATTTACTTGACAATTATAAGGCCTATCTAGACATATAGAGTTGAACTTTGGGGCTCCACTAAACCTTCGAATTCCTTTCGTATCCAATCCTTACAATTCAAAATACTTTGTAAAATGCTCAATGCTCCCTACTTTGTCACCAGCCATCCATACAGACCTTAATGTTCCATATGTAACCGATCAGACATCAATCCTTCCTCTATAAACTCTCCAACCATCAAAACCTTTTAGTTTCAAACCTTGATTCTTCTTCTGTTCCTGACAATCCTCTGAGGTGCTGGATAGAATATGGCATCGGAACCTTCGATTGTAGAAATATGATTAGGGTACTGCCCATGGGTAGTTTCTCTTTATGCATGTACCACTCCATTTTTATATTACATCAAATTTACTTAATGTATTTTTATGAAAATATAGTTGTAAATTGCAATAAATAAATACAAAAAAAATCAGCATAAAAACCCTATTATACTATTTTAATTAGACTACTTGACAAAGAATTGAATAATAATTGTTTGAGATGTTTCTGAGAAAATCGAAAAAAATGTGTATAAATTAATATTATAAAGTCAATTTTAACGAAATAGTTGCTGTAAAATTTTAGGCTTTTTCGGTTTTGTTCTACTTTTCATTTCTGAGGCAGGCTGTTCTCAAAGGTAATTTTGCGAGACATGATGTTGAGATTACGGGGGACTTTAAAACGTCAAAAATTTTATTTGAACATTTTTTACGATCCCAAACACTTCTCCTGGCCATATATTCCATATATTGGTAAATAAAAGTAAAAAAAGTAATTGAAAGAATTACGAATTATTGGCAGAGATAAATGGTATAATTCATGAAAGACGAGCTGGGTTTAACAGTACAGTACAATTGATAATATTTTAATTATTTAAAATGTAATTGTGTAAAAATAGAAGATTAAAGAGAAAAAGTCTACTACCTATTAATTAATTTAATGCCAGTGATCATTTTTTTTTTATAAATTGGGTTCTTTAGGAGTGATTAAGATAGCCATTACTGATTAATCCATAAAAAAAACTATATTTCAGAATCCCCAGCACTAATATGTACAGAAATAGCTATCACTAGTGAATTTTCGAAGTAAAGAGGTAAAAACATGGATGTTCTTTGAGCTAAATTCTTGTTTTCCTTTCATGTTAACGATACAATAAATTAATTAGGGCAATAAATCATAATAAGAAACACTAAATTTAACTCCTTGATTTTATTTTTCACGGATTCACCACTGAAGTTGAAAGAATTATGAGATAAAATTGAAGCGATATAATGGAAATTGGTGCTAAATGTTACTAAATCAAAAATAATATAAGATGCAATTATAATTAGTAAAGCTAAAGAAAATTTGTAAAATTATTAATGAATACGTAATGAGAGCAAAGTATCATTTTTTATGTAAAAATCTTGCTTGGTACTTAAATGATGAGAATTCTATCGAATATGTTTAAGACTAGAGGTGAACTTTTTTGATAGGAGGTTGAAAACATGCAACGTAGATAGGTGTTGAGTTTTAAAGTCATACAGAAAATATATAGACTTAAATTTATATTTATTTATAGGTATATATGTAATAGATATCTCAAATGATAAATGCTGGAATAATTTAGGTTTGTTTATGAATTTCGAATTGAACTATAGGCAATTTTTAATAGCACAGTTCAATTCTTATTAATATGTATATATTATGCTAAGAAAATATAATTTTAAAATATTACTCTAATTAGTACGTCTATATAAATTCAATTATGGTTATTTAAGTTATTTTTGAATGACGTTTACTAATTTAAAATTAGTTATTAAAATAAGGCACCCTTGCCGAATCACGTTAAAAATCCAAGTATCATTAGTGTAAAGAGAAAATAGCACAATAAAAAGCACTATTTCAGCATTTATACTTTATTTATATTACATTTAGATTAGTCGGTTTTCCTTATTCTTCTTTACTCGCGCTGCTCTTCAGAACTCTGTAACTTCGACAACCCGTGGAGTAGCTCTCCAGTTTCGAATGCCTAAGATGGACCGTGCGTCATCCGCCATACCAAAGCACCTTAGGTTTACTAACTCGTCTCTATCCGTGTAACATTTCTTCTAGTACTCCCCGTATGTAGTTGACTTATCTTAATGAAGGTGACAAGAGAGTATCATCGGCTCGTCATTAATACAACAACATCGTTACACATCGCACCAGATATTCTATGAAGGTTTTTATTCAAGACAATAATTTTCTTGATTTTTTAATACGTGCAATAATTATGTTATAATTTACTTAGTTATTAATTGTACACGTAGATGATATTGAGGGATAGAATAATGAATCGATAGGGAGTGGGGGAAATGGAACAGGTGGGCCATGAGATAGCATACGCCTGACTCAGCGGTGTATTGCTAGCTCAGCTCTGGGCCCTGTGTCCGATCAGCTTATAGTAATATCATAACCCCCTGCTTCGATACTGTATGTCCTAAATATAGTACAAGGGGTGAGAAATAACATAAAATTAATTTTGCAATAAATTAATTACTTGAATTATAATTATAATTTTAAAAAACCATATTTAATGGAAGTATTCCTAATTCTGTTGATGAAACAATTTGGAGCGAATCCACTTTAATTGAAAATTAATGCTTTAATGAAATAAAATGTTATTAAATTTAACAGAAAAAAAACCATAATACATAAAGTTGACCGTTAGCTTTAATAACATACAGAGTGGTTTTAAGAGGCCTCTATTCAACACCTCCCACCGACTCTATCAAAACAGAGTTGGAAGAAATCGGTCACAGTGTGGGAAATATATTGGGCGTTTTACACCCCATTGAAAAGTACCCATTATTCTATTATTCATTATTATTCCATTCCACAATTCTTTGTTGATAATGAATACTTATTTTTCATTCGGCATTCAATTCATTTTATTCCCCTAGTCCGCTGAAGTTACGCAGGATACAAACGACTAATCTGTAATCCTCACAAAAGACAGGAAACTGCACGCAGATTTCGACTATTACAGCACTTACTAGACAAACGGTCTAAACTTCCAACTCATTATAAAAGACTGATCTACATGACAATAATGAGGCCCATCTGGACACACGAAGTTGAATTTTGGAGCTCCACTAAACCTTCGAATTCCTTTCGTATCCAATCCTTACAATCCAAAATCCTTCGTAAAATCCTCAATGCTCATTATTTTGTTACTAATAAAACTTTCCATAAAGACCTAAATGTTCCTTATGTAATCGATATCATTCCTTCTATTATAAGCTCCTTAACAACCCAAACCCACTAGTTTCTAATCTTGCTTCATCTTCCATTCCTAGCAATCCTCCGAGGCCCCTGAAAAGAAGATGACCTCGTGATTCTTATATTGTTCTAGAGTTCTACTTATAGATTTCTACTACTGGATACATTCTCTACATGCTGTATCCTATCATTATGATCTTACTTCAAATTTGCTAGTTGTATTTTATATACAGTTGTAAATGTCAATAAATAAATAAAAAGCTTTAATATTTCATAAGATCACCTTGCATAATAAAACACTTTTATGGCAACCGATTTTGTTTTAATACCTTTTTCTATGGCTAAATCTACTCATATTTCTATTTTCGAAATTTACTTTAAGCAAACATATATAATAAAAAAAAACTTTTGACTTCAATTTTTTTAGGGAGGGGGGAGGTGGTAGAGGAAAGGGAAGGTCGTGGCCAAGGCACTAAACTAAGTTTTAAAAATTTGTTGGTAATGAAATATAAAACAATGACCCCGAAACCTTTAATGGGTTATGGTAGTATAAGTTGATCCCTTGTTACTGAAGATAAGAAAGTTTTTTATTAATGTTCCAAGTGAAAAAAAAATTGTCTCCAGGTTCGAAAATCTGTAATGAAAATAACGTTTTATGTTTTAAAAATCAAGAAACAAACTTAGCTCCATGTATGTATGTCTGCAGTTAAATTTGAGTTTGGGTACTACATCAGGTACCTTTAGTCCGATTCGGTGAAATATCTAGAGGTTGTGCAGTTATATTAGAGTATCTAGATAGTACAATAATATTTGCATCAAATCTAATCAACTTTGTCTTATGCAGGCGCAAACTCGTTTTATTTGACGACCATAAGTCAAGGACAGCTTGCTCGATTTGGCCTACGGTTGAAGGAAACTTGAGAATTTATGTAAAAATTATGAAGTTTGAAACTATTTTATCAAATTTCACACACTATTTAAGCTTACCCAGGTGCACTTTTATTTATTTATTTTAGTTATTTTAGAACTATTCTATAGTTAATTATATAATGGCCTAGTAAAAATTGTCCAAAAGTGATACAAGTTTTTAAATATATTCATCGTTGAACCGGATGGTGATTTCGCATACATTATAAAAATCATTGCATGCCTAAGCTTTGAAATACTTTTGAAAACTTAGATCTATTGTATATTTCTCTAAGTTATAGATTGCACTTTGTCATATTTCTATTTTCGAACTAATATTTTCATTATAAAGGTTACATTAGATGAATTCACAAACCGGTTGTAAACTATCCAAGTTTAACCATATTCATAAGCTGGATGTAAGCATTCTGTGAGAAAATTTGAAATATGGGCTATTTTACTTATTGCTCGTTGGTATGGGCAGTTATTAGCTAGTGAACTAACTGCCGGAATCATTATTGGTTTCAGGATCTATAAAATTTAGTCTAGTACGCGTTAATATTGCAATTATGTTCTTCGCCACTTCTAAACAAAAACTAATTAGCCAAAGTAGGCTAAGATTTCATTAGTAATTGTAAGATTTTTATAAAAATAAGTTTTTTTTAAGTAGGTTAAATAAAAAAAATTGAATTAAAAAAAAATAGTGATACTAGTGCTTAAAAAATGTGTTTTTTTCACGTTTTTTTCTCATTTCACAAAATGAAATTATCCACAATTAATTATCGTTTAATTGTAACTGGGTACTTATGAATAAATCTAATTAATGCATTTACATGATAACTATACAAAGATCTCTAAGTATATTCAACATAACTATATAACTACACCCGACCCAACTTTACCGAGACTGACTAGTTTGAAGATCCGTAATGAGATAGAGAACACAGGAGGAAGTCGAGATAAGGTCCGCAGGTACGGAGAGTCTAATGTAATTTAGGGCAACTGGTGCAAGTCCCATGCATATAAGGAAATACTTGGAATATAGTATTAAACTATATAATAATTACATCTTATATACAATAATAATTAATGAATTATATAACATGCCATAGGAGTACATGAAAACGTGTTTTCAATTTTTGTATTTTCTTCCAGCCAAAAAGACTACAGGAGATGCCTAAAATCCATCTCGTATAACATACATCTGCAAATAATTATATAATTCAATTTCTCCCACACGCATTGGTTTTTCGTTTGTATTCATAATTGAGTCATCCTAGATGAACCATGATAAATGGTTGGCAAGGTTAGAAGCAATTGGATTCTGGTGGTTAGAGAATTAATCATTGAAGGGTTGATATCTACGAGTGGTTCTTGCCAAATTGAAAACAAGTGGAACAATGAGTTCATTATTAATAATTTTATATGTGAAAAATAAATGAACATTGAGGATTGTGGGAAGGATTTAAATGAATTTTAGAAAAAAATAATTGATAAGCTAAATTTGTGTACAGATTATAAATTTTTAAACAAGATAGTAATGGTCCAAATAGTGTTCAGTGTTCAAAAAATGTTGAGTCCAAAAAATCAAAATAGTGTTAAATATTTATCATGTAGAGTATAATTAAATGGAATTTTCATCTGAGCTGTTATGGATATTTACAGTTTTTTATTTCTATATTTTAAGTTTATACATTTTTACTTTCAACTATATAGTAAGGAAACGTATTACGATCATGAAAAGTTTTGAATTCGGTTTTGCAAAATGGTGTGTGTCTGTCAAAAATGAATAATTGCACGAAACTGAAATTATATATTTTTGGAGGATATGGGCATAGGATGACTTTATAGAATCGATTTCTCACGTTTTCTCCCAAAAATTTTATTTAATTAGATATTCCAATGTTCAATTAAATTTTCTTTAATATGTGCTAAGCCGCATTACTATTGAAACAGTTCTACAAAGCTTAAATTCCAAATTAAAAAAAAAAAATCTTCCGTTAAAGTTCGTTTTGTTTTCTTGAAATAATTGATTATCTCACATTTTTATAGTTAATAAAAATAGATAAATATTAACTATAAAAAATGATTTAATAATTAATTTGAGGAGATAAGAGGGAAAACATTTTTCCTAGGTTAAATCATTTCCGCATTACCGGAATTAAAAGTTGTATTATAGACTCATTATGTTATTTAATTGTCTTATCGTTGGATATACAAATACATAAAAAATAATATATAATACATTATGTTTAAAATGTAATGGAGAATAAGAAGAAAATGTATAATTAAAACTTTGAGATTAAACTGAGTGTTGCTCAGTTTCATCAGTCATTTATTATCAGTGACTCCGTAAGTGGGCACCACCGCCCCCTGTTAGTAACTGCTGCGATTCAGGGGGGCGGTGATGGCCACAGGTGCATTTGGGGGGGCCATCGCCCATCCCCCCCCCCCCCGATGAATAACTATAAGTTGTCACGGTCAACAATATTACTGCTGGCGAAAATAGAGCCGAGGATTACTAAATTCCTTCTCATTGGTATTATTTCGAATGTGTTAACTTTTTTTTTGTATTACATACTATTTTGAGTTCAATAAATAGTTTCATAATGTTTCTAATTCACACCTTTGCTATATATTTCGAAAAAGTTAGAAACATTAATACATACTTCCTATTAATTGTTATTAAAAATTAAAAAAAAAAAAATTAATTTACAGGGGGTTCTTAGTAACATTTTCCTGGAAAGAGGGCGGTGGGACAAAAAAAGGTTGGGAACCACTGGTTTATATCTTTTCTGGCACCATACTGAAGAAATAGGTTTTCAATTTTATTTAACTTACATATTGAACCTCAAAGTTGACAAGATGAGAAACTCCATAAAATAATTCGTAGTATTTTCAACATTGATTCTAGTTCAACATTTTACTATGAAATAAATTCTTCAGATCAGTATGTAAATTTTATTTTTATATTTCTATCATAATAACAAGAAATATTACTAAAAGTACATCTCCGACTGTTGAAATTTGAATTAGTCAATCTGTCAAGTGAATAGCTCATTTAAAATATTAAT
Organism: Halyomorpha halys; assembly: GCF_000696795.3. Taxonomy (NCBI): domain Eukaryota; kingdom Metazoa; phylum Arthropoda; class Insecta; order Hemiptera; family Pentatomidae; genus Halyomorpha; species Halyomorpha halys. The sequence continues at coordinate 849,106 of NW_027114440.1, read as the reverse complement.
ATTAAAAAATAATGCCACAGTGAATAATTTAAAAATATATGTTCTGAAACGAGCAAGGAATAATTTCACACTCGAAGTATGTTGGTAAGTGAAAGTTACATAATGTGAAACAAGTATGAACTAACTGAAATTTAATTCTTTTTCTTTTAAATGTTAATGTTATATTGCAGCCACCTATCAATTTCAAATCAATTATTTCGGACATTAGTCAAGCTTCCTAATTATCATTATGGTCTAGTAAAAAGCATCTAAAGCTCTCAAATACCACAAAACCCAAATTAAAACCCTGAACTATGAGAGAACTAAATTAATCTGACCAAGTCCAATTTGCAGATGCTTTGTAATGGACAAACCACGGTGAATAGATTAGTTCGACAGAAGCTTCTAGCTAGAACTAGTTAGCCAATTTGCGAAACGAGTCATCGAATTCGTATCTCAGAGATCAGCAATTTTTTACCTTTAAAGGTAGTCATCGTAAATAACTTATTGACCTCAATGTATTTTTTTATAAATTAGAATACCAAATAAACAGTGTGATGCCTAATGGATCCAAAAGCAAGAAAAAAATGGTAAGAGTAAGGGATCAAAATAAAAAAAAAAATCTTTCTTCAGTGTTACTAACAATGCAAGTTGAAAAACAAGAAATAAGAGTTCTAAAAAAAAATTTCAATCAAATATTTTTCAGTCGGTGTTATGCAATATCAATTAAAATCTTTCAGGGACGAATTTAAATCTTCTTAAACTTTTTCAGTGGATTGCAGAGTGAGCTAAAATACTGTTGTGTACCTACATGTTTCCGTTTAAAACATATATAATTAAATAGTTTTCTTGTTTTAAAGAGTTTCTTTATTGTGAATTATATATTAATGTTTTAGGATGAGCTAATTTCACTCTTTAATACCTATAAATCCCAAGTAAATATTTTTTATTCCGTCTAGAAATGTGGATGATTGATATAATTTACAATATTTTTTGCATATTTTACTTAGTGGATTATTATATTTATATTTTTTTCTTTTTTTTTCATAATTTTAATATTACTAATTTTAATAGCCTCCTCATAACTTAATATCCAAGCTGCTTTTATCTTTTTATCATACTTCTCATTTGTAATCATTTTACTAATTTTACTGATGCATTATTTGTTATATTCTTAGTTTCTATTTACTATGAACGGCTTTTTATTCATTATGGCAATTATCTAGTCTTGTGTACTTGCCTAAACGTAGGTATTAATCAATAAGTTTTATATATTTATGTTTTTTACTCATCACATACCAATCATCTTATCCTCGTATAAAAAAAAAAATAAATGGTCTTGTGGTAGGTAATTGTGCAGTTAAGTATTTCACACTACAGATACCATATCCTAGTTCCTTAGTCCCTCGTTGGTTTTGATTCTCCCAAGATTCGCTTCCTACAAAACGAATGCTTATTTTTTACGTTAAAAAACAGTCGATTGCATTGGGAATTATAAAGACGATTGAGGATTACATAAAAAAAAAAAAAAAAAGTTGATGAAGTTCCACTTCCAGTTCCACCAACCCAACCACAAGCCGAAGACCGAAGCCCAGGCTGGTACAGGATAGATATACATCCTGTTATAAATTCTATATTTATCATTTCTATTATTGACAATCTAAAATTTTATTTTATTTTAATTTCTTTTTTTTTCTCATCATCTTTTTCCTAAATTCACTTTCTTTTTTTTCCATTTGAAGTAAATTATTTATTTTGTTAAATCTATAAATGTCATTAACGTTTCCTTTACTAAAAATTATTATTATAATCTATTTATTATTATATTATTATTTTTTGGTTTTATTTATAACACTGTATATAGTTAGGGTGTCTTTTGTATGAGATTACCCCCCTTCCCCATAACCAACTGTTATTTGTATGAGATTACCCCCCCCTGCCCCATAACCAACTGTTAAAAAATAAAAATATACCTCCTACATTAACCATCTAAGGCCCACCAGGCCGATCTGTTATTAAATAAACAAATAAATATTTTCGGAAACATTCATTAAATAACCAATAGCGCCTATAACCAATTTTCATCTATGCCTTAGTTTTTCTATTACATTATTATCTTTAAGTAATAGTAGTACCTATCTGGAAGTGGTATTCTTTTCACTGTAGAAAAAAGATTAAGAAAGGGACATACATTGTGTAGGTACAGATGAACCGACCCGGGCTATAAAATGGTGGGAGAACATACAGAAAGGAAGATGAAGAAGAATAGACTAAAGAAGAATGAGAGATATATGAAGACTAGAGATTATATTTACGGCTGTAAGGCCATCAATTTGATGACTCCGGGAGGTGAGCTTACAAATCGATATATTGTCTGGAATGGGTCTTTTCCGATGGCCTCTTTTGTATTAGGTGTTAAATGGTTCGCTTCAACACGCCCCATTTAGTAATTTAATCAATAACAATACATTATATTTTCTGTACTGTCTTTATAACAATTCAATTATATTTATTTCAGCGTTTTATTTGGATACATTTAATTTATATTGGGATATTACTTTGATTGAATCAGACAAAGTAATGTTTTGTAAATTATTTTTAATAGGTAAAGGTTACTAATTTCAATAATGATAACTACCTTTAAGTTTTATCTATTAACAAAATGATTAGATCTGGATTCAATTTTTGTCGAGGAATCACTTCCAAACATGCATTTAAGACAAAGATTAAAAACTACCGTCAAAATGCGTTAAAATTAATTTATATAGCCTATTTAAATTATTATTTTTAAATACTTTTTATTTATTGATAGATATTACAATCTGCCACACAGTTGTGGGCATAGGTAATAGTAATGAATGATCACATTCCAACTAAAATAAAATAAAATAAGAATACAAATAAATAAATGAATGAAAAAAAATCTCTCTTAAAATATATACAAACAGAAGAATAAACAAAATGAACATAATCAAACTATGTGTATGAAAAAAATAATAATATAATCTATAGTCACATTTACAATCATATATACAATATTTACACAATCGCCCTGAGGATCCCTGAGCCCACTCTATCTCCACGTGTGAGGGGTAAAGCAGAGCTCAAAAGATCCCAGCGCATTTCTCTCACCGCAGCACTGGTTATTTAAATTATACCACAACACTTTTACAAAATTATTTATATTAATAGTGACAATTAATTACTGATAAGTCACTGATTGAATTAGTGAATTGTATGGATTAATACATTTATTTATATCAAATTATTTATTCATTTAGAAGAATATTAAATATAATATATGATATAAAAAAATATTGGAAAATTAATTTATCATTCATAATAATAAAAAAAAATTAAGCTTGGTGTTTTATCCCTTGACATAATTTTAAAAGGGATGCTTTCTTATACTATTGGGGCTATACGCACAGTATAATCAAAACTTCATTTGGAACTTTTTTTAAGCCCTTTGAAAATTTGTTTTATAATTAAAATATATTGCTAGTCAAAAGCCTAAGAGAGCCTTGTTTTTTGAGAAAATTCAATAACTTTGGAAATAAATAAAACTAAACTAAAATAGCCTTTTAAATAATGCTTTATTTTTGAAAAAGTAGATAAATTATGTAATTTTATCAAAATCTAGAAAAAATTAATTAAAAAATGATTCATTGTTAATTTACATGCAGATCCAATTGTTAGGTGGAGTATAATAAATGGACCCCAAACTTATGCAATTAAAAATTAATCCATATTCTTAAAGTGTTGTTATAATTCGTATTTTTCGTAGTGAATGGAAGAAATTTATATCCTTTTTTCAAAAACAAACTATAATACACGTAGTATATTCATCTTAGATTTTGTTCATTATGAAACTCTTTGGTTCACTTTGATAAACATTGATACCTTTTGAAACAACTCCTTAATACAACATAATGAGCCATCAAAACAAAAAGGGTATAATTTTCAGTAATTAATAAGAGAAAGTAAGATCAATTGCGGTAATGAAGGTTATTGTAATTAAATAATGCGTAGTCATTTGGACCTGACAATGCATGGGTTAGATAATAATGTAATGGAAGCAATTTCCTGAAGGTTTGAAGATAAACAATATCAAAGTTCATTATGTAAGGGTAAGTTAAGAAAATTATGGCTTTCACAATAATGCTTTCACGATGTATAAATATATATATAATGAAGGGCAATGGTGAAAATGGAAGTTCAAATAAATGCCTAAGGTAGATGATTAATTCGCGGAAGATAATTATTTAAACAAAAACTCTGTTGGGTGATGTCCCTAAAGAAAGTAAATTGATCAAACTCCTGAACTGTTTTAGTGAAAATATGAAACGATATATTTTAGATATTTAAAAATAACATTTAATAATGGAAATAATTTCATTTTGCTATTCTGTATCTTTAATGATTATTTTTTTCGGTGATGACTTCTTTCCAGTCATGTTGCATGATATATGAAGATGATAACGATTTTTTATGAAGTTGTTCAAATTTGTTGATCGTATTTCAACAAATAACAAACGTTGCTCCACTTTTGGTCTTTTAAAAAAATGGAGGAATTTCTTTCATTTATATTTAATGATAACTAAGATAGGAAAATTCCAAACTTATAAGAGTTTCGAAAGTAGATTAAAAATGCAGAATATGTCAAATCTGAATACTTGCAAAACTATCACTTTGACATTTCCTTTATAAAGGTCTGCGGTATCTATATAATTTTCATTCAGATTCATTCGAAATAATTACTTTGGGAAATAAATAGGATTAACACAGCCTTCTGTATAACTGTGAAATTATATCACTCAACCACATTTAACTCCACATAGCTGCGAATGCTCTCTAAGCTATTAATAGGATTTTTAAGAATTTATTATGCACTGTATCATCGGTAAGTAACATCGGATGAAGTTTAAAAAAAAAAATGTATACTCCCTTTTCTTAACTATATATAATAACACATGTGTGATAATAATATAGGTCGACAGAATCGAGAGATTTGAACATAAAGGCTTCGGTACAATTACAGGAGCCATCTGAGATCAGAGCCTTAACACATGGAGGAGAAGAAGTAACATAGAACTACTTACAGAGACTGGTCAATCAATATCTTACGTTATGAAGGAAAGGAGGTAAAGATGGGTGGCATAACATGTGGCTCGAAGAAATCCATCAGGACGCCTTTACACAACAATGAATGCCACTATAGTAGGCAAAAGACCATGTGGGAGGCTAAAAACCATGGATAGACAGAATCAACAAAGATACGAAAGAGCTGGATGTAGAAAACACGAAAGAAGTAGCCCAAAATAGACAGGCATAATGGAAGCCTGTTTACGGCGGTGTGTAAAGCTAACCGAAAATAAAGAAAAAATAATAATATAAGTCAGATATCGACTGGCAAGAAGACCCAAGGTGGATAGAGCTAACCTTGAGCCGGCTGGTCTATCTAGGCCATCGGGTCACAGACAGTAACGGAAATAGAAACAGAAGTGCCTGATTACTGGCCACTACCTTCGTGAAGATTCGCCAGATAGCACATCTAAGATCCTTAGTCGATAAATCGCTGAAACCATCCGAAACATAGTTGTACATTATTTATGCGCACGGCAACAGATTGCATCGTCCAACCTTGATCGGGTGAGTTGCAACTAACGATACGTCAAAGCAGAATAAAATTCACTGCTATGCTAGGAACTTTGAAAAAAACTAAAAAAAAAAATATATCTTTTGCTGAGGTATACTGCCATCATTTTTCTTCTATATTATTTATTTGCATTTAATTTTCCATGACTCCAGATAGTACTTATTTCTACATCATTTCAAATTAGAAATAAAAATGTAACAATAATAATAATAATAATGTGAACCCCTACAAATCATGAAGGATTAGGGGTTCAGAACTTTGTAAGGAAGTACTATTCTCAGAAAAACGTTGAAACAATAAGTAAATTTTTCATGATCACGCTCAACCATCCTATTTCCCTAATTAAGAATTATTCACTTTATGGCTCTGGAACCCACAGGATTGTCTCAGGGGTACAGCAATAGAATAAATAATTATCTGCAACAATTGTAATTAGGTCTCTAATTTTAAATTACATTTATGCTCAAAAATGTTTTTATATCTTGAATTAATTTAGTAATTTAATTTGAGTTCAGTTTTGTTTTTGCTAGATTTTGAGTATTTATTCATAGATTGAATAAACATCATTGAACGTGTGAAATAAATTTAGTTAAAATTAATAATTTACGAGCATATTATTTTTATGTTTTATGAAAATTCGCTATATCTTTGCTAATACCTGTCTGATTTAGGCCTTTTTCACTGTGTTAAGGTAATTAAATTACTTATATTATTATAACATGAGAAGCAAATAATGAATACATTTTGAGTAATGCCCTGTTAATGTTTTATTTTAATTTTTATTATTTTTTTTTTAATTGAATTTTTTTTCAACTGGATAAATTTAGAATTTCAGTTGCTACGAACCATCTCAGAACGATACATAACATTTAGAAAAAAACAACATAAGTTGTTTGTAAATAGGTTATGGACATTCAGAAATGTTAGATAAGTAACAAACGAATATTAAATTTTTATTGATGTAAATTTATTGTACTCAATGAATACTTGTTAAGAAAGAAATTATTTACTGTTGTTGTAATAAATAAATAATTTTCATTAATTTAAATTGGCCGTATATTTTTATTAGTTTCAAGCAGATCTGACAATACTTCGCCATTAATAGATATGAAGATAAATATAGAATAAAATAACACGATTGAATGTGTTGATATTAATTTTTATATAAAAGCTACAATTAAATATTAATGAGGTGAAAATAAAAGTCTATAAACTTACATTTGTACTGTTGTCATAATAAATTAATAAATAATTCTCATCGAGTGAAATTCGTCTCATGTTTTTATTATTTATTTGTTGTATTTTATGTATACTATGTTATTAAATTAGAACTTTGGTGTTTTTTGATAAAAATAAATAATATTCATCAAGTAAAAATTAACTGAATATACTACAATAATATTTTATTTCTTACCTCATTTTTCAAACGGGATTTTCTTAGAACAACAAGTTAGAGGTAAAAATACAAGCAATTAATCTTAATAAACATTTAAGTTTAAAGCTCCTAATATAATGGACAAAGTCAAATTATAATTTCCTTATACCATAAAATAAAAAAATAAATAAAATTGAGGCTCACGAGAGACAAAGCTATACGAATTAATACTAATATTATTTTTAATATTTCCAGGATGTTTCTGTAATTTATTTTATTAATAAAATATTTTGAGAGTTGTTTTTTCCCCTTACTTGCTACATTTTTATAATAATTTTTTTTCATTGAATAATAGGCTAAGAAACCCACCATTCTCATATAAATAAATTTTGTCAAATTGTTCTTTTACCTTCCACGAGAGCTAATCTAGTCTAGTACGCTTACGGCAGACTCATGCCATCATTGATGACACCGCCTTCAGCGGACCCGGCAATTTATCTTATAATGCCACTCTGGCAAACCAAGATCAATATTTGCCTACAAATATACATCCATTTCTATTGTATATATTTAATTTGTTTATGTTTATTTTTCTAGGAGGTCAGAAAAAAACAAAAAAAAAATACAACTCTATCAGGGTCCACACTATATTTTCAGTAGCGCTGAAAACGAAGATAGAATTGATTTTGACATCAGGGTGAAGAAAAATCAATTTATTTTACGTTTTCCGATTTCTAAAATATTAGGTTCCTCCTAAATGTTTTCAAAGGTGCTGAGAACGAAATGGGATGGATTTTATGATCAGGCTCCAATGTTATTGGAGTTCTAACAATTGGTATATTATCCACAACACGCTGTCATAATATTGTAGTATGACCAGCATCACATTTACTAGTTTATATTTATGTAATTAGTTTATGTAATTAGTTGTTAAAAAAAAAAACTTCGTATTTAGGGATGGAATCACATTTATTATTTATTTCGAACGAATCATGGTACCAAATACCCCAGTAATATAATTGTACATAAACTACATAACTCTTTTATGATTCAATAATTCAATTCTTCAATCGAATAGAATCATAATTATTTGATTAAATAAATAAATTAAACGTTAACTAAAGATTATTTTCTCTGGAACGACCCCTTAATGAAGGGTGTTCTTCGGTGGACCGTTTCCTAGTTATCTTCTTAAGTGGACCTAAGTTCGGAATATTTACCTGATGACCGGACATATTTAGCGAGGACAAAGGCTGGAGATCTGTGCTGTGCAAACAGTCGTTAGGTAAGCTGGAAAAAAAAAAAGAAAATAAAAACTTGCCCATGCAGACCTTGGAAGTTTTTCATAGCCGTGAGGGATAAATCCTCCCAACTGGCTCCCTTGTTCTATGATACCAATGATGGTAAAACCTTGTAGTTTCTTATGTTTCCATGCCGTTATATGTTCTCTTTTTTCAAGGAAAACGGGTGGGAGGATTCCAACGTGCGAAAGGCTTTGTGGTTCTTGGATGAGCACAAAATCAAGGAGCGTCTACTTATTTACGGAAAAATAAAAATCTAGCAGAAACAGAAGTGAAATACCCTTAATTATTATGTAACTATTGTGTATAATCAAATAAATTGTTTATAAATTTATATTGAGAAGTATTTCTCAAATACCTTACACAGTTTTTTTTTTTTACATTAGACATTAATAGTTAATTTTATATATTTTTATTAATCAATGAAATTAAACACGTAATTTATTAGTTTCAATATCACCAGAGGAGACATTAAAAATTGATTTGTAATTTTTATTACGGTTAGGATGGATATAAAATTAGATTTACAAGAAAGAAGAATTCAATCATGTTAATTGTCAGTAAGTAAGTTTTCCTTATAGATTTGTGTGTGTCTGCTACCTTTACCTGTCGGTGTCAATGTCCTGAATAATGGGTTCAGTACTGGAGGCTATAAAAAAATTGGATATGCCTCCTTGATATAAATTTTGTCACAGTCGGTAGTTCGAGTATCGTATGTTTATGGTCCGTCTTGGAAGTTGAAAGTACTGTATTGGTTAGCATTCGTACACTCATCATTAAGATGAGCTGCTGAGATAGATTAGGAGTTACCAAGTGATGAAGCCTGTATGACTTGGTCCAAACCATCTTGATCTTCTTGTTGCAGTGGCGAGATAGTGTCATGCGATGTGCTTATCAAAGATGACACCCGTATATACTACAGTTTCTTGGTTATTTCCGTACAAGCCTTCTCCAACTACTTTAGAGCTATCTCTATAGTTGTCTTGATATACTTGGTTCCAAAATTATTAAAACAAAATATTTTGAAAAATCATAGTAATCTACAATGTAATATTTAACTTAGGAAATTAATCAACCCCCTTGTGGGGAAAAAAAGACTCAGGGGCTACTACCGCTTTTCAACTGCGTTATTGTAGAAAAAGTCACTGGCTGAAAGTGCTAAAGCTGAAGTGGAGAAGTTACATCAGAAACACTTCAAGTGCCGTATCTTTAAAAAAGTCCCAGAGTTACACTTACGAGCAGTTGCAAATAAAGCAAATTAATAAAAATCTACTTGTAATAATTAATCAACAGATTTTCACACAAAAAAAAAAATTACATTACACTACAGTAATATGTAACGTTTGATGGTCTACGTGTGAACGTTCTAATCCATACTGAGACAAGAACAGAGCTCTAGGTATTAAACCTGGCTTTTGGCTCACTATACATTGGCTAGGAGGATCGGTGACAGAGATCCAAGCTAAGCTTTGTTATCGAATCTAGTCTTAGTAACAAAGGAGTGTGATTTATGGTACTATTGTTGGTTATTCTGACAGTTCTACGGATTGTGGCCTTTGGGGGTTACGGCTTTACATAGCTGTGGATAAAACCCATAAATGGATTTTCAATGATATTATTCAAGTTATTCAACATTAGATAACAATTACACATCGTCAACTGCATTTATGTCAATTATATTATATATCTTAGGAGTTTTATATCTCTAAATCCTTCAGTCGGACTAAGATTACCACTTAATCAACAGACAGGTATTGGATACCCATCTATAAAAAATTGAAGAAAATAAAATGATTTTTTAGGCGGGTGAGGAAGATAGGTATACCTCTTACCTAAGATATTATCCCAAGAGGACCATATCAGCTAATCAAATGGACTTATATAGAGGAGCTTGTAATCAATAAAGCATTCTTTCACTTAAACTCGTGTGTGTCATTCCTCATCAGCTTTCCTTTTTTTTTTTTTTTTTGCATTTTACTTTAGACAACACTTCAGTTATATGTACTTCTTTTTTTTAGTTTTAAGCCATTAGGTTTTTTTTCTTTCGTTTTCCGATTGACACACTAAATCAGGGACCGAAAACACTGGACTAAACTGTTTAAAACAAATAAAATATTACAAGAATTACTTCATTATTTCTAATCTTCTAAAACGACTGACGGATTTATTACGTTTGCATTTTTTCGCTAATGTAATGGCTTCTAAAACTATTTTTACTCAGTACAAATAATAAATACTACATTTGCCTTGTACCTGACTAAATTATAAATTATTAGAAATTGAATTGTTACCACCTATATATATTAGTTGCGTTACGTTCAGTGTGAAAAGTAAATACAATCTTCTAACAGGCAAACATTTTCTCCTAAATTTAACTTCCCTCTAAGGATAATTTAAAGTCATATTTTCTCATCCTCGGGGAACATAGCTCATCCTAAATCCGTAGAAAGAGTAAAAAATGAGGAACATATTTCTGTAGGAAGTGAAGAAAAAAAGGAGATACAGGGAATAAATAAATAGAGAAGGGTGGAGAAGAAGACGAATGCCGTAGCCTCCGTTGATCCCTGGCATTATTTCTTAATATAGGGCTCTCTTCTTTGTCTTAATGGATTGTTCGTCTCCGTTTATCAACGCCCTTCTATTTCTCAGAGATACTTTATTTTATAATACATTTATTAATTTGTAGTGATTGGAAGGAATGGGAAGTCGAAAAATTATGTACAAAAATAATCTTAAACTGTTATAAAATAATTGATTCCGCCACTAATTTAATGCTAGATTCGGTATCGTTCCCATATCCTTAATGGTTAGGATTTGTCATGGAAATTAAATTTTTTGTTTCTGTTTGGAAGTTTTTTTTGCTCTATATCCTTAATTTTTTTTTCAATCCTTTTGACGATTTTGGTTCTTGAAGCTCATTTTAATGATATCCTACGGTTTAATGAATTAACTTAATATACGTTTTTTTAAAAAAAAATCAAATAGTATCCTTGTTAAGACTTAACACTACTTATTATCAACAGTGCAACGTTTTGGCCATCCTCAAGGACAATTAACAGCTTATTGTACATTCATTTGTCACAATCTTAACAACATTATTATTGATAATTTAACATACCTTAAATATAAATTTACACTTCATATACGAATTAAAAAAAAGTTTTGCAGGCTATTCTGCTCAGGTCCTTATTCACAAGTCAAATTACCCTATTTTGTAACAATTTCATTAATTTGTAAAACATTTAATTTTAGATCAACTAGCGCTATCAACTATCATATAAATATAGATGATAGTGTAAGTAGATCTAAAATTAACAGTTTTAAAAATTAATGAATTAGTGACAAAATAGGACAATTTGACTTGTAATTAATGACCTTGGCAGCATAGCCTGCAAAACATTTTTAAATTTGGATGTGAGGTTTAAATTTATATTTAAGATTGTCCTTGGCCAAAACGTTGAACTGTTGATATAATAAAGTGTGTTGGGACTTAACAAGTATACCATCTGATTTGTTAAAAAAATTAATATAATAATATAAAAACCATTTTATAACCATTAATAATCTCATAATCATTAATAATACAAAAAACAGTCTCAAGAAATTGAAAAGATTATATACTAAAATACATTTATCTTTTAATTTTTTTTGGAATAAATCCAGATATCTTATAAAAAATGTAGCACAAGATTGAATATATAGTTGACAAGACCCAAATTTATTCCTGAAATGTATATTTTGAATCACAGATACTTGTTTAAATATAATGATGAATAATATCCTTATATTTGTAATATGAGTGCATTTTTTTTTTTTTAACGACATTATATAAGAATTCCAAGTCGTTATAAAGAAAGAGTACATTTTTGTTTTTTATTAATCAAATATTTTTAGAAACAATTTAATTATGCAAGTACGTTTATCCTTCAAGCATAAAGATTTACATTGGTTTCGTTAAATTCTGTTAAGTTGAGCAAGGAAGGGTTAAATGGATAAATATAGACAATTATATTGAACTATAAAATAGAATAGAATGAAACTGAAAATAAATAACTATATATTTAATTTATGTCTGCAACTCATAAATAATTATTACATAAATTATTTACAGGGTATTGTGTTTTCGAGCCTACAGTCATCATCTCTCTAATTTTTATAATGGACAATGGTATTTCCACAATTATAATTCTGAAAAAAATAAATATCAAATAAAATTATCAATAAAGCTAATGATTCTGATATAATAGAAGTATCCATAAATCTAATATTATTATCTAGAATGTATACCAACTTAGAATATTAAATAGGAACAGGACAGTTGAACTGATAAGGCAAACAGAAATGGCACCGCATAACAACACGAATTAATCATGGAATATCTCGCATGCCTTCAGGGCATAACTGTAAAGATATGACAAAAAGGCTATTAAAATGTTTGTTTTTTTTTAAGAATATAGACGTCTGTTGAAAAAGGTCACAGATAAAAAATTTATTAATAAGTTTTCATTAGTAGGTTGTTTATGTAGCCATAGGAGGTTGAATAATAATTTTTATTTGAATGCATATTTAAGGCATTGATTTTTAAGCATTAGAATCGTTCTTACTTAATTATTTGTTATTTAAAAAAATTAATATCATTAAATGACTGACCATATGTGAATTAGTAAGAGATATTAAAGATACGGTCAAGTAAACCAAAAAAATTACTTTCAACTAATATATATATATATATAACCGCAACTCTGACCATTTCATCCCAAAAGAGATATTGTCGGTTTCTCACACACGTACTGTGTCAAACGATTCATCATTTATTATTGATAAATTGTAAATTAGCAATGAATAATATATACGCGTAGTTATTATGTTTTTTTTTTACTTTTTTTAACTTTGTATTGAAATAATACAATCTGCCTCAACCAAGCGTAATACGGTACGTATTCTATTATACCATCTATAATTATAAGCAATAAATCTATACAATATTTACATTTTGTCCAGGTAATCAACAAGTCTTATTTTGTTCAAAACCAAAATATCAGAGTTTCGGTAAAAGTGCTATGTGAGCATTGCCTGGTATGCTGAGCATTGGTATTCGTTTCGATAGTAAACCGCTAGTAAAACGATAGGCTTTTCGATACTGACAAAACTATCGATAGTGCTTTCGGGCTATAGGGAAACCTGCTGAACTCACTCATATTCTTAAACAGGCCGAAATTGAATCCTAAAACTTCATTACCGAAAATTAATAAAGAAATCATAATAATAGAAAATCTAAAATGGAAAATAACTACACTGTTAAAAAAAATAGCGTTGGAGATTACGAACACTGGCTTTCCAGCAGTTGAGAGTTATCGAGAACACGCCAGGCTCCTTCCAAAGTAATTAATCATGCAGTCCATTATTTTTTTCTGTTCCAGCATTCCTAATATTAGGATATTGTACTCTCCTACGCGGATATTACCTCACTGGCTGGTATACAGGAAACAGGAAAAAAAATTAAAAATGGAACAGTTAAATTTAATTTCAGAAGATCAGAAGAAGATCTAGGTACTTTTCAATCATTGTTTTGTATATAAGAAATTTGAACTTTTACCGATTATTCCTTTTCGACTACCACCGACTATAAAGCTATTCGACATTCTGTGCATCTTAAAGTTGATAAACAGTGACATTAAAATTGTGGTAGATTATAAAAAAAATCCAAAACTAAATGCTACATTCCGCAATGCTGTTCAATGGAACAAATTAAAGGTAATTTCAGGTGGTTGCAGCTCTTTTTAACCAAATGGGGAATTGGTGAACTGCTCAACCAATGCTTTCTGTTACTTTCCATTTATATAAATGTTTTATGCGATTCTTAAACCTTCAAAACACAAGGTGGGAACCAAAGGAAAATCATTTGCCTTTTCGCTCCCCCTCTTTTAATATCCTGTCAGAAGTCTCAACGTAACCTTCCCCCAAAGCTCGCAGAGTAATTTCGGCTCTTAGAATCATTTTTTTTCTGTGTGAAAATAGATCGGATATGACCCAAACTCAGTTGTAGTGTTTTTCTATTTAGTCGTTGTTTTCCATCCGCTGAGACTACATCTTCCAAAATAAGTATTTTATTTAAATTTATGGACCATGGACATGCGTGTGTATATGTGAAGACGGAGATTTAATTTCATAGTTCAGCACGAAATAAAACTTCCTAGACCGCACTCTGTACTACCAAAGCCAAAATCGAAGATTTAAACTACTAATAAAAAAACTGGATAATACTTATGGATATTTTTAATTGAGAAAAAAATACTTCTGGGACACTCTTTTGAGCAGCCAATTAGAAGCTAGTAATCTGTCACGTTACAACTGACATAAACCTGTCAATACCATAGTCAAACCTGATTACAAATAATTAAAGCTGAGCTGTCCCTGAAAATACATATGCTTCTCAACTTGTCACAGGACCATTTACAAAACCTCAAATCTCTCAGGTTACAGAATACAAAATGGTCGCACAAAAAAAGAAAAATATCGTGAGACTCTTGCCAGGCGCATTAAGCCCCAAGAAAACTTTATCATTTTTATGTCTGATGACACCAACGTGTTGTCACGTGCAAAACAAGCGTTAGTTGCCAGTACAGCACGTTGGTGTTTTTTTTAATATCTCTTAAATAGAAGTGCTATGTTAAAGCACGATTCTAGCACTTTGAAATTATGTTTTTGCCGGCTTCAGATGGTTTGCATCAGATTTTATCAGAAACTACCAGTTAAACTTTGAACTAAATCTTTCCAGACTGCATAGTGTTAAGTTTTTCAGGTTACTTAAAGAAAGCTCGATGTAAAAAGAGACATGAACCAATGTTCACGAGTATGGTTAGGGTTCAGTAAAAATTAACGCGACGAGTCACGTGACTGTATATTATCTTCTGAATGCAATAAGAACTATGTATTAGATCTGATGTAATATGTACCTCGGAAATATATCTCACAACTTATTTAATAATCAGGAAATGTTTCAGAAAAGGATATTGAACATGAGAGAGTAATATGTACTACTTTTAACACATTATATCAGTAATTTACTGTTTCCTGAAATTTAAAGAAACTTATTTTCCAACAATTTTAATTACTACAATGTATCTGGATTTTTTTTAAATTGTGATTTCTTCCATCACAATTTAATGTTCAATTGATTTTGTTATACCATATGTATTATTTTGAAAATATTTCTTTAAATGTCTTTCTTGCTTTATTTTTCATTTCGTTATTTTTATTGCACTAGGATTTATGGAGTAAGATCTCCATTGCGGAAATACATTCAACTGAGAGGTAATTATCAATCTTACGTTCAAGTTGTTAAAAGTAAAACCTTCTATTTTAAATACAATTTATTGTTATAATTATTATTTTATTGTATTTCATCAAATATGGATTATATTGGTAAATTATAATAAAAACTACTGATGTTGATGACTAAGGATCTTTAGACCTGTAAAACGTACATACAAATTAATTTTAAAAGTAATAAATGAAGCACACATGTAATACGGACTTAACGGTTTTTCGTTTCTTGAAAGTACTTAACTTAGGCAAACTTAAAGGACTTCTTTAAAAAAGGATAAGCTGCTCATATCACTGCAGTTTCCTTAGGGAGGAGGACAGATCTAAGCTGCTGGATACACAGCTCAGGGAAGAGAGATTTAGCAGAGTGCAGTAGGGCTCTGAAATATTTAACTGTGCCGGGCTATGAAGATAGATAGGGTAGCTGGAGAAACCAGGAGTTATTGTCTTCCTCAGGTATTGGTTTGTCTTTGTGCCATTTCGTCTTCCCAAGCATTCGAACTTATCATCGTTATGTCGGCTAAGCAAACCTTTGCTCACTAGTGCTTCTTCATATATCAGGGGAAGTCCCCAAACGATCATCGAGGGTAAAGGACTACGACAGACATAATTTAAGTGTTTTAATGTTATTAGGTTAATATCTTATTTATAGCGAAAGAAACAGAAATTAAGTGTACCACAAAACTTTGAAGACCTGAACATCACGATTAACGCATACTAGCTTGGCTCACGTACCTCAAAAAGTACTCATAATGTTGCTGAGCACCAGAATGTAAGTAATATGAAACAGTTGTACATTTGTATTTTTTTTATATTTTATATAATGTCTCTATCCTCAATGCTCCTTGTTTTGTTACTAATAAAACCATCCATAAAGATCTTGTTCCTTATGTGACCGATCAAGCCCGAACCCGATATTATTCCTTCCATAATAAACTCCCTAACCACCCAAACCCACTAGTTTCTAACCTTGCTTCCTCTTCCATTCCTGGCAATCCTCCG
>NW_027114440.1:829749-832239 GCF_000696795.3 Halyomorpha halys | reverse complement strand
ATATAATGTCTCTATTAATTGTTGGGATTCTGTGGATATAAAATCAATACTAGATCTGGGTAAATGTAAATAAGATTTTGTCTTTCAATAAGCTTTTGTCTCTTTGATAATTTTAAACCTTTCATACTAATCATGAAAATATTGAGGAAAACAAAAAGAAACATCTGGCTCTCGCAACTCCCGACCACCTTATCCATATAATGAGAAAATGCATAAGAATAAATGCATACGAATCGTGTAACGTATGTAATTGAAATAACGTTTGTGACATTTTATCATTGATTCTTATTTTTTTCAAAATGAAAGATTATTCCATTACAAAAATGACTAAGGATGCACGGAGCGACGTTCTGCTTACTAGCATGGTACCGACACAGAAGAAATATTTGCTGTAACTTTATGATGGAGGAGAGACAGTTTGCGGCGAGGGAGCTAATCGTACTAACTGGCCCACTAATGTGACTTGTGCCGCCGGCTTTGGAGTTCTGTCTCTCACAGTTTCAGTCCATTCGTCCAACTTTTACCCAATTTATAGCCACCATTTCACAACTTAAACTTCAATGAACAACACTTAAAAACAGTAACTGAATCCTGAATTAAGCTAGGCAACTTTTTCAAAGCTAAAAAAAAAAGAAAATATGATAAGTTCCTTATTTTACCCGCGATGAAAGAGGTGATTTAAAAGTTTGATGAAACATTTCCACGAGCCAACTCCTGTGGTAACTCTGAATAACAGGAGATTAAAAACAAAAGTAGATTTTTTAGAAGTAAAAAATTATTTTAGTAACTAAATTTGTATTTTTTTTTTTTTTTTGGAAGGAAAATTAACATTTTAAGTCAATAAATATTAAGAAGTAAGACATTCCGTAAAAAAACTTATTTATGGAAACAAAATAATTGTTGAAATTATTCCATGCATCATCATGACTGAAAATTACAAATATTACAATACAAAGACGTGAGTCAAATGGTAACCTCGGTCTTCCACCTTGGAGGCTGTTTTAATTTTCAAATTAAAATTCTTCATCAAAGAAAAATGTAATTTTCAACGTGTAATTGTAAAACTCCATTCACAACTTCTTGTGATTCTAAACTACCGAAAAACAACTTACTACTTGATGTTTCACTAATTCAGTTACCATCAGGACAGAAAATCATAAATATTAAATGTTCGATGAGTACACATAACTAATATTATATATTTTATGTTTATAATATTATTATATAATAAATACAGATATTATAAGGAGGCATTTGTCCTAAAAAAATTTATATTTTCACTTCTTCAACCATTGACAATCCAAGAATACACATCAACAATACGGTTAATCACTCCAACACTAAAAAAAAATTTTTTATACACCACCTATTTACTAGTCATTACTTTGCATATTGAGACTTCAACATACTAAGGAATGACAAGTAAATGGATGGTGTATAAGAAAATATGGCTTAAGACAATATAAAATTTTATTTATTTTAACGACAAATCCCTCAAAGATCAATGTTGAGTTACATACGTCTTAGAGCGTTTGTACAAGTTAATATAACAGCAAAAAGTATTACACTTTCAAGGTACTACAAAATACTACATTAACAATGCGATTAGTGTGATTATTCGCATTGATAATACTAACTACTGATTGTTAGCGTTAATAACGCTATTAATAGTAATAACAGATAATGATCATAAAGGAATCAATAATACAGTGATCATTAGGATAATAAATATTTATGTACCTAATTTGTATCTGAACTATAAGATTGTATATCGAGTATCGAATGCTGTCAAGACAGACACATTCCTTTGTCATCTACTAATTAAGACTATTTTTTTTAAATGGTGTTCCGTTTGTCATGTAAGGCCTAATTGTCATATGATAAGACTTTTGTGCTGATATGTTAACAAAGACAATAGCTCTCAGATGTAAAATAATTATCTTGGATATTATCATTATAATATTATATGGTTTTTTATTATTAATACTTATTCTGAAGAATTGAATGGGGTTAACATATCAAGAAAAAGCAAAACAAAAGTCGACAAAATGTAAATCTTAGACAGAAATTGAGTACTTACACTTACTGATATAATACACCAATTAAAACTAATTTAGACCTACGCATCACAAACATTTGGTCTATATGGTATATTAAACAGAGTGGCATCAACAACAGTAAATGTTTTCAGGAAAAATCATTTAGGGAAATTCTAAAAGCACGTTAGTACTCCAAAAACAGAAATTTATATTCAGACTTTTATCAGCCATCGGTTAATGAACCCATACGGACGAACTACAAACGATTAGAGGACAGCACTTTAATAAATTCCATGCCCTATAACGTATGTTAAAGACTGAATCAGGAATCTTCTAGAAAATTAAATTCGATATCACGTCTGGAGGAGTACAGGGTACTGCTTTCCATCACGCTTATCACAACATTTTGAAAAGTTGAACATATCATTCATTGGTTTTTGTATGTATATAT
>NW_027114440.1:823003-829669 GCF_000696795.3 Halyomorpha halys | reverse complement strand
TATGTATCTGCCGCTACAATCGGCTGTCCAAGAAGTTGATTTGGTTCGAATCACAGTCGACCGTCAGAGTCTTCACCAACTAAGGTTTAACCGTTTCATGCGGCTGGGTGAACCCCCAACTGGGTCGACTCACGGCTACAGCAACATATTAAATAATCATATGTTACAACCGGATTCGAACCCGGGTCTTTAGAGTTAGTATTACAGATATGTATGTTTATTTATTAATTTATTCTAAATTCTAAATTTAAAGTAAACTAACTAAGCACATGCTATGTTATGAAATATTTATAAAATACCTTGATTAAACACCTTTTAACTTCGCAAAATTACTCCGATAATTAATATGCAACAATACATTAATAATTGAAAGACGCAATACTAAATTACTAAGGTTATATATTTTTTTTTAAATTGAAAAACATAAAATGGAAAACAACTGTTATTTAAGAAAAAAATAAGTAATGTCATTTCTTCAGGGAGAGAAAAAAAAATTAGGAATAATTTTTCTCTCAGAATTCCAATTCGGAAACCTCAATTTGATAAAGATACAAAGTCCAATTAAGGAGAAGCCGAAAAAGAAGAGAAAAAGTAGAAGAGCGACAGGAAAGTGAACTAATCCATTGGCATTCATGAATTGGCTCTAATGTTTTTGTCCCTATTAACAGATTTTTTTTTGTAATACTGTTGCCACCTCTTTAGCTTTTATTCCTTTTCCTTAACATTTCTCATTATATTTTAAATAATGCTTGACTCGAATTTATCCCCTTAATATTTTTATGACTTTACAGATTTCTGACCTCACTTTGTTTCTTTCTCTTTTATCTTATTAACAGTCATCTCCTAGAATTGGTATTAGTTTCAGTTTTGTATTCAATAATTATTATTCAATGTTGTTGATGAATTATATCAATTAGGATTCATTCATTTCAGTTTATTTTTTTATTTTTTTTTTTCAGTTTATCAGTTTAAGTTGAAACCTTTTTTTTTGTTCCGTACTCTCCTCTGGAAAATTTTTAACAGGTACAAGCATTAATATAAAAAGTATATACAATTAATTAATCTAATAAAATAAGCAATTTTATATACCTTTTATATTTATATTTGTTCATATTATTCAATATTTTTCCATAGGAGGGTACAAAAAAAAAAAAGTTGAAACCTTTTTTTTTCTACCCTCATATGGAAAAATATTGAATAACATGAACAAGTAAAAATATATACAACAATTAGTCCTCAGCCTTTCTTTTACTCTGAGGTATTCTAAGGTGAAACTTTTTTTTTTTTTTATGTACCCTCCGATTGAAATAGATAATAATGAAGTACAAAAGATATCAGTTGTGAATGCTTCCTTCTTTAACCCATAGGTATTTTAAGGGCTACAGTGAGGTCCACCGTATGTGGAGAGTCGATGGCACCGAATGCGCATTAATAATATGGTGACCGGAGAGGGTCCGCTTTTGTAAAACCATTACAACACAGGAACTCTATTCATATCTCTAATGAGAATTTATTTTAAATGGAAAGTGATTGTTGCATCTCATTATGAATCTTCCCTATGTCTGTGTAAGGTACAGTGAAATAAAATAAAATATGCAATTTTATAAATGTGGTCATGCTATATAAAGAATAAAAATATTAACCAGAAAATCGTCCATGTTCAAAACTTGTTTTCAAAATTAAGAAACCAATATACAATATACTCTCAGTCCTTGCTTGTATTATAGTCTATAGACGCTTTATAACCCATCAAAAACACTTTATCTTTGAGGAGACTATTTTTATTTTTTTTTTTTTCGCGTCATTAGTTAATGTTTTATTTATTAATTTTTATTATATTAATGACATTGCAGATTTTTACCAGATCATGTATAGTCATAGCTCAAACAATAATTCAATTTATATAAGATGATATCATTAAGTAGAATAAAAAGAAAGCAAAACTAAAAGTATACACAATTATATAAATAAATAAAAAAATAGCTAACAATCAACTAAAACAGTTGTCCAAACTACTTTCTATTTTTTCATTTGTCTTCACCATTAAATTTCCATAATTATTAATTTAATTTCATTCCTTTTTATTTTTGAGTTGAAATTTTTGCAATAAAATTTATTTTTTTAGGTACCCAAATTAGTCACTTCTCTGCTGCACATTATATAATACTATTAATTTTATTCGAATAGTTTATTTATTTTCTAACACTAAATTTTTACTTTTAAACTGGACAGACATAATTATCATATATTATTAAACTGAATTTTAATTAATTTTACAATTCCTATGTAAGTGTATATAACATATAAAAGTAATTTCGACCGAAAATTTAATGTGAACAGTGGAATGAGCGTTTTAATTCAGAGGAAAAAAAGGGGGGCTGACTAAATTGCTGACTTTCTAAGATGGCTTAAACATCCGCGGCATAATAATCCGTTTTACTGGATAAAGAATCTCCTCCTTATATTTCATCAGCCATGCACAATTTCTTTTTTCAATATTAATTATAGGTATGATGTTTTTCAAGATTAAAATTGATTTTGATAACATTCATTAATTTAAGAGGACATAACTCATATTAAATATATATATATATATATATATATATATATATTGATAGAGTTTTTTCCGTGAATTTATAAAATATTTTTCTCGTTAGAAATTATATTTCTCACATTAGAATTTTTTGTAAAAGTCTTTTTTGCTGTCCTTTAGAAGATTGTTTTCTTATTCATCAACATTTTAAAACTCTTCTATATATCTAATGTATATATGCCCGATCATGGAATGATTGGTATGCTGTGTAATGCAGCAACCCAATGTATTTAGCAGCATGGCAAAATAAAGTATTTCTATCTTTAGGATCAAGAATTTCGTAGTAATATTGCTTTTTTGATTTTTATCCATGATTTTATATTTCTTTTATAAAAATATTTTATATTTCATATAAGGGTATTATTTTCACTATATATATTTTTTCGGATTGAATAATCGTTTTAGAAATCAAGGATTTCGATAATACTAAAGCACCCGGGTATAAGACCTTCAAAAACACAAAACATTGTTAAAAAAACTGGTTTATGTTGAGTATCTCTGCGCTCAGTTTGAATATATCTGCTGTAGTCTATGTGTGTTAGTAGCAAAATATGCAGTCTATACATATGCATATACAGTACATAGAATCATAATAGTAATAATATGATTATAAAATTAATTGCATACTAAACATTTTTTTTATTTTGTTCCCAAATACGTGTAATTTTTAATTTAAAAAATATAAAAAAAAGCTCTATTCAAAACAAAGCGTTTTATATCTACCTTATGATATAGGAATTCGTGTCAAAAAATGTACACTATGTTTACTTTAATTTTTGAAGAATAGAAATAAAACTAAATTAAGTAGTTTCAGTTTCCATCTTGGACACTTCGACTTGGGTCTCAATGGCTTAGAGAGAAATCGAATACATAAGTTACTCACTTTGCGGTATAAAATTGTTATATATTATTGAAAACTTATAACTGAATAAGTTGTTAAAAAAATATATAAAAATGCATAAAAATGGATCTGCAAAACTATCGATGAGAAAGAAAGCAGAACTATCATTATTATATTAAATTAATCCTTGTGCGATCCAAAAAAGTTATTTCTTCATCATTCAGGATGAAAATAGAATATATATTAAATAATAATTTTAACAAAAGACTGCGAAGGCTGTTTCTAGACAATCCATACAAGCTACTCTCGAAACGCTTCAGAAAAAGTTCGTCTGCCCGTTCATGTCCTAATTTATTACAGGTTTTTAAAACACTGCACCTCATTCTAACAAGCAAAAATACAGCGAAATGGAGAAAGTCGTCTCCAGCAGTTCACACCACTCGACTATCTATTCTCCATCACCCACATCTACGTTGGTGGTTCTCTACCTTCGCCACAAGGCATGTATTAGTATTAACCTCTTGACATGCATCGACAGATACACTAGGAAGCCATTTTAATTACGGAACAGTGTGGATTGATTGTCACAATAGCATCAGTATCCCCGAATATTTAAAATTGTTTACACTGGCATACCTTTTATACATGAAGTATTCGTTCAAGCTTTGATAATTGATTATTAGCGACAATTCGCTCAAGTAGGAGAGCGACGAAGAGTGCGACCACTCGGAGCTGACAGATGGTCTTCTGGTAATAATTACACAACGATCAATCACCACCTCAATCGCAGACCGTACACATCTCTGATGGTCCATCCATCATCCGCCATGTCTACCTCCAGCCTCTCAGCTCAGGTGAGGCTGGTGCCCTTTGTAAAGTGGCCCTCTCTGATCACTT
The DNA here is from genome assembly GCF_000696795.3 of Halyomorpha halys. Taxonomy (NCBI): domain Eukaryota; kingdom Metazoa; phylum Arthropoda; class Insecta; order Hemiptera; family Pentatomidae; genus Halyomorpha; species Halyomorpha halys. The sequence goes on along the minus strand of NW_027114440.1, from coordinate 825,338 downwards.
GCGAATTATGTTAACATCAGGTTTAATGAACTGGCTAGTGTCTCCTGTTGTCAAAACTTATTTCTTCCCCAAAATGAAATATTCATTAAAGGGGAAGAATACAAAAAGGACAATTTTCAAACAGCTTAGGATAACATAAAATCCAATCATAAACACAATAATTTTTTTTAATAATTTATTTATTGTTATTTACAACTGTATAACATATATACAACAAGTAAATTTGCGGTAGGTGAGATCATGACATGATACAAACATGTGGAGAATCTACACATTGATAGAACTCCAATAACATTTCTAGAAGAGAAGATCCCGAGACCATCTTCAGACGCCTAGGATTATTAGGTTATGAAGGAGGTTAGAAACAATTGGATTTAGGTGGTTGGGAAGTTTTACATGGATTTTTTTTTTTTTTTTTACAATATTTACATTCAGCCAGGTGAAATTAGCTTAACTGAAGAAATAAGGACTACGGAAAATCCCGGCGCTTCTCTCACAATCGTGTCACGGCTATAAAACACAATAGAAAGTGAATGAGGGCTCTAGCAGCAGACGCTCAGATTATATCTTCTTTGTGTGATATATTCTTATTTTAATTTTTTTTTTTTTTCGACCAAGACTCGCATTGGAGTCCTATACTGCCTAACCATGGTTGGGGGTCAAATTTCTTCATTTTGTTAGAACCCCCACTCATAAAAAAAGTCAACGTCCCAGGCCGGATTCGAACCGGCACCACCAATAGACATCAGATTGGTAAAGACTGTGTCTTAACCACTGAGCTATGGGTGGCCCTTCTTATTTTTATATTGTATTATATACATTATTCTGAAATGCTTAATATGTATTTCAATATTTAAACTAGATTAATTAAATTTTAAGGCTGAACTCCTTTGAATCTTCTACAGGAGAGGCTCTAGTCATTAAAATTATGTTACTAAACTTATACTATTATTATAGATCTTTTATACAAAGTAATAGTGACACCTTAAATGTAATTAAATATCAAACAGCAGCATAATTACTCTGAAGATAAGAAGAAAGCTTCTCCGAGACATTAATGATCTCAGTTATTTAAAATTCACAAAATTAAAGTCTGGTTTGTCTTTAATTAATACAAAAGAAGTAAATATACCAAATAATTGAAAGAAAAAAAATCAAAATGTTTAGTTAAGGATGATTTATGAATGAGTCAATAAAAATTGGAACATTCTTAATAAATGCAGTCCTGGGTTTGGTGTGTCCGAACATATTTCAGGATTGAAAATAGTCTAATCCCATTTTTATACATGGGATGTTAGATTAGAATTAAATCGAACAACTGTTTTAATGTCTCAAAAAAAAATAAATAAATAAAAAATTAGCATTCTCGAATCTTCGTAAATATATTTCGAAGGATCATATCAAAATGAAATTGATAATTTGTCATTCATTAAAAAATAACAAAACAAACTAAATTTGTATTAAAATTATAAGCCTTATTCTATTGAAAAAATTGAATGAGTAACAGAATTTTGTACTATTGGTCGTATTTCATCATGATTTTGGTTCAGAAATTAAATTAAAAGTAATTCAATTATTTCAGGAAAGGTTAAAACTGCGAAGAAAATAAGCAGGAAGGAAAAAATTGACCCCTAAAATGAACTTTTCTTAATTTTGACTGAAAATTGCCCCAATTTTTAAGTTATTGTTTTATACAGATATATAATCATGAGAGATAGTTGACCGTGGATGACTTATACGAGGAGAAGAGGGTGCGGTCAAAATAAAACAAAAATAAGTTGAAGTTACTTATTTAATTGAGCCAAGGTTTCGACCAGAATTTTTAGTTTTCCTCAGGGCTAAGAACAGAACAAGATAACAACCAATGAATACACAAAAAAATATATAAACAGAATGACATAAAGTAAATAATTATACAGAATGGAATAAATAAAATAAAGTGAGGAAAGAAGTGGAAAATAAAATGTATACACAGGTAATTGAATAAGTAGGTAAAATAACATAATTAAGGAAATAAAATAAAAGTTATATATCTGTTCTGTTGTTAGCCCTGAAAGGCTAGAAATTCTGGCCGAAATGTTGGCACAATTAAATAAGTTACTTCAACTTATTTGTGTTTTATTTGGACCGCACCCTCCAACCATCTTCTCCACGTATACAAATATATACTTTTAAAAGGATTTAGTGAATGACATAAATTCTTCCTTATTAAAAAACAATAGTTTATTTAATATCATCAGCAACGTTTCGGGAGATTTCCCCCATCTTCAGGCTGCTAAAAAACAAATTCAACCAAACCATAAACATGTGCTTACAACAACACTCATATATCATA
>NW_027114440.1:818831-822172 GCF_000696795.3 Halyomorpha halys | reverse complement strand
TTTTTGATTTTATCTGTTAATCCTGGAATATAGTTTAATTTAAAGTAATGACAATCATTTAACCTAACATTTTCTTTTTCCATTCTATTCTGTAAGCTATCATTATTTATTTTATTATTTTGTATATTTTTATTTTTATAAAAATCCGTGATTATGCTTTGATTAGGTTTTTTTTATTTTACTCTCAATTTTGCTGTTATCATTAGCAGCCTGAAGATGGGGGAAATCTCCCGAAACGTTGCTAATGATATTAAATAAACTATTGTTTTTTAATAAGGAAGAATTTATCACGATTTTGGAAGACAATTAAATTATATATAAAAAATATGAATATTGAATCCTCAGAACTCAAATTAAATTTCTAGAAATTGTATCTTTAATTATAAACTACACCTGCAAGAATCATTAAATTATATAATATAGGAATGAAAAGTGGTAGTTGAAAGATCTTATCCGATCATTCAGTTCATGATTACTTTTGAATCCAACGACCGCAAATGCACGCACTGCCTCGCCTCTATTGCGTTATGTATGCATAGAAAAATTTGCATACCTACAGGAACTGCACCGTGTAAAGACTGAAGAGGGGGTATTGTAGGGCAGCCGACGGTGGAAGAAAAGAAGTTGGACAAAGACTTGCGTTCTACAATGGAAGCACATCAGTCAATGGAACGACATCTGCAGAACACATTGTCCTGGACGAGGGTACCACCAGTCTCCGGAAACCCTCCATGTCTTATTGGCAATAGGAAGAGCTCGTTGAAGTTCTAACAACTGTTGGGGTGTTCCATTGTGGTTATATGCTACACCACTACAGATAAGTCAGCAAATAGTACTAACAGGTTATCGAAAGTAGGTTTTAAGTCCTATGGAATATAATTTGTAATATATTGGAATATATATTTTTGATGAACTTATTCTTTAAGTTTAATATAGCTATAATACTAAATGTACATGAATTATGTTAATTATCATTATTGAATCTATGAGTAAGAATTCTCTATCTCTCCTTTCCAAAATAAACTCCACATTCAGGAACAAGAAGACCATGAAGTTAATAAAATAGTTACAATATATATACCTTATAAAAATTTTGGTGTACGCTATAGTCCTTTGACCCATAATGCGATCCACGTTGAAGTTATACTTAGCAGAAACATGTGTCATACGCCCAGTCTGTGAGTTGCCTCCAGTAGGCTGACGGTCCTCACAAACCCGGGGGTAAAAGGGAGTAAGGATGAAGAATGGTCTTTCTCCCCCCACCCCTTAATCCCATTCCTTATTCTTTAACTTTTATTATGCATAGCAAGTGTCTTAGCCCAAAAGACTGCTCTGGTAAAATTTTAGCCATGCCCGAAAACATTTAGAGAATGTTCCGAACACATAATCATATTAACAATTTAACTTGGAGGGTATATCGTCGATATTGAACGTTACAAAAACTAACTGAAAATAAGTGACTTGAATAACATATGAAATTCAGAATCTTGAAAATTAATCTTTGTTCTAATTAGTGATTACCGTCTCTACTGCATTTTGTATAATAAACAAAAGTCGACCAGGGGTTTTCAACTTAAGGATCTATTGAAGGGCTGAATGTATCAACATTATTTTGAATTTAAGAACGTTAGGAATCGTTAAAAAGGAAAACTGAAAAAAATACAAAATATTTTGAAGCTATAATAACTGAAATATGATTAATATTTTTTTTATTAATTAGTTAATTCACATTTTTCATTCAATCAATTTCCTTTTTATGATTGTGGGTGAACATTTTAGAAATTACTTTTTATATTTTTCATGAAAAGTACTATTCATTATACTTATTCCGTTCTTCCAATCAATAAACATTAACACTTTAACTTTGTGAATCATGATTAAATTTATGAACAAATATCTCAACACTTTTTCTTTACCTGTTTCACCTGGTAATTCAAAATGAATAAATTATGTCATTCACTCAAAATATTTAAAAACTTTATTTTATAGATATCTGGTACTTATGCAACTACCAAACTGTTATTATCAGTCACTAATTTGAACTGTTCGCAGAACGGACCACTTTGAAGCCAAACGCTACCGCATGGCTTACGTAAACTAGAATTATTTGTCGAACCATCGACAATTGTCAAGGATTCGATTCCCGGCTACTGCTAACAATCAAACAGAATTATGAGCAAGTTGCTTGACAAATAAACAACAGACCACTTCAAACAGAACCTTGTTTATTATCTAACTATTTTAATGTTTAATCGACTTGTTAACCGTTTGGTACACTCGAGTAATAAAACAGAATACAATTGTAAACTATGTACATAACCAATGAATTGAGCCAATTATTTTGAAATAAGATGTCGAGAGATGAAGCTGAAGTGATACCACGTATCTATGGAACAACTAAATTATACAGTGCTGACTGTTCAAACAGGCAATTATAGCGAGTAGGTTGGTCGATGTAAAACTTGTCACAATTTCACAAGAGGAGATCATAACACGAGAATCCATCCTTTTCATCACTAGGAAGCAAGAGTCCTATATCATTTTTGAAAAAGTTGCTTCGAACGGAAAGAGGACACTTTAAGGTAGTTAAAACGAGCAGTATTTAAAATGCGCCTGAAATTGAAAAACGGTATAAATCACAATAAAAAATCTTTTAAGTTTTTTTTGTATTTTTATTATTGAAGAATTGAAGAAAGGATCTATTAAAAAAAAAACAATAAACTTGGAATTATTGAACCATCAGTAGTCCCTAGAAAAAAAAAACCCTGCAATTAACTAGAAGATAAGATAAAACTCACTCCAGGATAGGGCACTCGAGAGTGGCTTATGAGTACCTTATGACGAGAGGAACACCTCACAATGTATATCTTGTAACACTACTGCACATTCTGACTGAATGCTGGGCCTACGATTGAGACCGGGAGGATGTTGGACTGAGGACCAACAAATATGGAATTGTGAAATATAGGAAAATAGGGAAAATGTAGCAGAAAAACTGTTTTTGTTTATAAAAAAAATGACAAATGAAAAAAAAAACAAATCTTTAAATTTGAAAAAAAAATTAAATCTATCTAACTGTATCATTCGACTTTTATCATGAATCATTTATACAGGGCAAACCTAAGCTTAGTGGGTGAAGAGCCCAAAATTATTTTAAATAAATAATAAATACAATATGATTTTCCTGTTCTTTGATTGTTCTCTGCTAGCTAAGACAAATTTTCACTAGAAAAGATTTTCTAACCTTCAGATACTAGATGGTTATTTACTAGTTGGTCTCACCAACATACACGAGATTTCACAAGCCGATGGCGTGAGTTTTTAAAAATTTTATTTTTAAA
>NW_027114440.1:812367-818745 GCF_000696795.3 Halyomorpha halys | reverse complement strand
ATTCCCGAGTAACTACAGCCCAAACAACAAACATGCAAACATTTTAAATAGTAATTAAAATGATGAAAGGACTTAAATTTATTAGTCCAACCTCTCCCCCCTCCCCTCCAAAAAAGAAAAGAAAAAATAGTGGTTTAAGATGGTGAAGTATATTCTTTTCTTTGGTTCTGTAAGCACGTCACTTAATTTTTCAATAATATCAATGTATAGAAAAATTCTTGACGAAAAAAACAAAAAAAACAAAATGGTGGTACAGAACTGCAAAGTCCTTGAAATATTTTCCAAGTGAACTAATATTTTGCGAATTTATTTCGGAAAATATCCCATAGACTACCAGAGATACAAATGTCTATATCACACAAATCGATACTAGGTAAATGTACCATAGAGTAGTTTTTAATGATTATCTTCGTTCATTTCATTTTCAGAGATATTTGCGGTTAGAAGGACAGCCGTTAATATTCCAGTATACACCCTTCTTGAGATCATGAAGCTCATCAAGATCCGTGCAGAAGTGAGGTTACCGAGACAAGACTTGTCATTACAGCGTAGATATTAATGTTTGTATGATACCAGCGCATACAGAAGACCACGTATCGATTCGGTTATGATTCCTATGCATACATGATGAGCCTGATCTCCTCCATTGCCTGTCTGATGTATCGCTCTGAGAGTACGATAATGCATCTCATGAATTCGGTTGTGAAAATACCCTTCAATACTGTATTATGTGTGTGTTAATTAATGTAAACTATGTATAATTAACAGTAAAACTTGATGAATCTGCCAGGTATAGTTAGGAGTAATAAAAAATGGCTATTGTTTTCAAACGGTAAAAAAAAAAAAATCAATCGGAACTCCATATCAGTATAACTACCAATAACACTAAAAAACCTAATCGATCATCGCTTAAATTAGAGTAAAATTATCGGTAGTTAGTGCATTTATTGTAAGAAATCTATGTATAATATAAGTATAAACAAATGCCTTAGAAAAGCGTAACTGACAAAAACGGATTTAGTAGGACCGCCTATCCATATTTCCCTTCCAGTAAGAACAAAAGTTCCGAATACAAACAAAAAATGATTTCGAATAATAAACGTATTTATAATTTTTAACAAAAGTGTAGGCATATAATATCCATTAAACTATTGTAACAGAGTGTGAACAGACCGAAATTGCAGGTAGGGACCCATTTGGTATGGAACAATGGGCCTTATTGTTATACTGGATCCTTTGGAATAGGCCAGGATATAAAGCATACATCAAACAGGAGTTACATTGAAACTTTATTAGCAACTGCCTTTGCAATTTACCCCATTCAACTCTTCATTTTTTGTCTTTTTTCTAATGATGTAGAAAAGCCTAAAATTACTGTAAATTTCGTAGGTTAAGGAAAAACCTTAAAATTTACATTACCTGTATGTTTTTATTTTCCCAAAGTCGTCTATGCCAGATAATTGTTTATTTTGTTACTGTAATCCGTGAGTCAACTCAGTGAGTTTGGGTTCGACTGTGTTTTTATAAAGCAGTCCTTAATGCTGGGAAAATTGGGTGGTAGAGTGCGATATTTATGAACAAATCACCTCTTTTTTACAACCGTTGTTCGAAATGTTGTACTTTTTTGCAGAGTACTGAACCCCTGACCCTTCATGAGATGCAGTGGTACTGACTTTCATTTTTCAAAGGTAAGTTAATTTAAAGCTTGATTTTAATTAAATTTAAGAAACAATATTTTTTTTCCTACTATGAATAAAAAAATTATTAATCTATATAGATGAAAGTAGCCAATACAATAGGCCAAAACGTTACAAAAATGTGAAATATTTATATCTATAGATATAAAATAGTACTGTGATAATATCATAAAATATTATAAATGTAATATTCTTTTTATAAATATTATTTATTGAAAGGAATAAGTCCTTCTTTTTTTTTTTTATTTAACTCACTCCTTCAAAGTCTTTCTAAAAAAACAAATAACATAAAAAATCACGTATAATCCCAGGATACTATTTATTACATACACCCATATATATTATTAATCATTCCCCTTAAATCAATCATTCTGTTTCATTTAAATCATAAAGTAATATACCAAATCCTTATTCATTCTTTCTTAAATGGGAATCCAATTTACATTACAGTTATCCTTCTGACACAACGGACAGAAACTAACGAATAAAAACAAACTCAAATGATAGGGCAAATGATAAATAGAACAGTGTGTAATTCCTGTTTGCTCTGATAGAGGGCTCTCCCGACCGGGAAAATCCCGTGGGACTCAGGTTGGGTTCTGACTTGACCGGAAGATATGTATCAAATCTACGGAACACAGAGCTATGGTATAGCAGTAATGACGCTGGGCCATTACTATATAATATGCTAAATGAATTTTTAGTATTAATTATTAATGAAAAGTATAGTATGAAATCTCAAAATAACAAAACTGTAGCCAGGAGCTGTTCTAGGAAACTTGTATGAAACTAAGGATAGAAGAGTTCATTAAATAAAGAAGTGCTTTTGTTATTTGGACCGAAAAAGGATGAGTTAACAAGAGAATTTTGATCGCTACTTAATCCCGAATTGCAGGAACAATACAAATCAAATCAGTCAAATTCAGATGATGACATAAAGGGGAATAATTTAGGCGTGGAAGGGTATAGGACTTAGAAACGAACGTATAAGTAAAAAAGGGTAGACGCACGAGGTATAAAACGAAGCGTAGGTGGGAAGATTGCTTCAGAGCTGATGTAGATTAGGGTTTGGAAGGACAATTTTATGTAGACAGCGATCGAAATTTTGGATTCGATAATTCTTCATTAATCTTTTATTATAGATAAAACTTGAATAATACCTAAGTTGACTAAATCACAATACAAACAATAAATATTAACAGTCACAAGACATATGTTATTTTTAGATGACGATCATAGTCAATCAAATAATGGAAACGATTATTACTATTGAGTTCAAGACATTTTTCTACAGCAGTTTTATTAACTATTGTTGAAGTTTTCAAGTTGAACTTATCATGTAGTACATATGCAGATTTATTCCCACTTAGTGTTAGGGCCTTTAACTTGAAATCCATTTTTCACAGTTCAGTTACTATGTGGTTTAGTGCAGAATGCGGACCGATTATAAGTAAAAAATTGAGGTTTATTATTATTTAAAATGCAGATAAGGAGTTTCTTTTATACAAATATTAGAGATTTTTAAAATGTTTAGTATATTCTAAAATATTAATGTATATGCTCTTGTTCGATGTAAATTTCAAAAGATTTTTTAATTTAACATCAAAATGATATGGCATATTAATATTAGGCTATAAATTTATACTACTATCTTGGATAATTATATAGGCTGTGAATAAAACAGCTACTGAGGATATTAAGGCACTCCACTCCAGCCTGGACGTATCCAGCAGAATCGATTCTTCTCCTAGAGAGTCCTGATGTGCATTTCATAGTGGCGGTGGGTCCCCTAACCTTCACATCTATCTCACTACACTCACTTTTGCAGAACTAAATAATTCATTTATGTTAGATAACAAGATATCCTTCTTCCTGAGCGTATTATATATTCTGAGTTGCTGTTTATATTTTTGATGAACCTGAAAATACTGGTTTACATATTTTCTCAGTATAAAATCATTATATAATTAAATCACTATTTTTGGTCATGAACTCATCTCTTAACAAACTATATATACATTCATTTATATATGTATCTTTTTTGACTTGTTGGTCTATATCTTATGATATAAAGGCAAGGAGGTTAAGGTGGGTGACACTTGTGGCTCGAAGCAATCCATCAGGATGCTACAATGATTACCAGCACAGTAGGCAAGAGACCATATGAGATGCCAAAAACCAAATGGATAGACATAATCGACTAAGACGCCAGCAATCACGGACAATGAGTGAGTAAACTTAGGCTCAACCAGAACCAGGCTGGAATGAAGGAAAAAAGTCTGAATTGCAATGAATCAAGAAGGAAAACGAAGCAGTAAGCAAGATAAACCTAAATCCAGATTAGACACTAGTCAAATTTGATCATACGTCCAGTCATCGTCAAACAAACACAATATTGATATTATTAATCATAAATCATTTATTTCACCAGAAAATTTCATTAAAAGTTAAAAGAGAAACAGACTATTTCAATTTGTTGAAATCAAATTCAATTGATATTTCATTTTGTATATTAAATATTATTTTTATGTAAATCTCTATCAAATATAATGTAAAGTTAATTTTGTGTCTAAATTTGTTGAATTCATAATTCAAATTACAATACAGTCCACTCATCATTCACTACACAACCAGCCCAAAATCACTTTTTTTTGGTTTTTCGTAATATTTAGTTTCCTATAAATAACTCTGGTCGTCAAACAGGCCTAGATACTGTTTACGATGTCTTGTTATAACCTTAAAAAACACAACATATAATCGATTTGTTCCTAATTTTTGTATTACTGTCTTTAAAGAGAACATCTCCGCATGGCTACTCAGAATAACAGCAATATTAGATTGCAAAGCTAAGTCAGATATATTCCGGAGAATGATTTGATTATCATATTTTCCATAATACATCAGTCTTAACCATACAATCTGAACTTATAATTTCATTCCGAATGACCGTACAGGGGTCCGATAATAATAGAAAAACGAAGTCATTCATTCAAAGGGGTAAATTTCGTTTTTTATGAATATAACAATCACATTCCTTTTCCATTAAGTTTGAACTTTAAAAGTCCCTCATGATAAAAATGAATTAATGAACACTAAAAGCTGTCAGCTAATAATTCTTTGCAGATATTAACTTTTACCACCTTGAAAAAAATTCTAGTTTCGATTATTTATTTCGAAACTTAATAATATTATTTTTCAAGTATTGACGACAGCTCTCTCCTCTCTTGTTTCCTCACTTAACTGAAAAAAAATCTCCGGTAGAGGGAGATGAGAGAGCTCTCGGTAAATTATTTTTTATTCAAAGGAATTTATTCATTTGGGGCGGGAAAGAGAGCCCCTTTTCCCTCGAGTTAATTAGTTAAAGGAGAAGAAGGAGATCTATTGATTAGGGAAGATAAAGAACTATCCCTAGGTAATGGCCCGGGGTTGGGAGCTGAGAATTAATAACTGCCTGTTCATTTAGTGAATAGCCACTCCTCAGCCGTATTCTTCAATAGCTGTGGAGGGTGGCCTCCCAGCACTTCGCTCTGTCTTGTCCTCGACAGCCTACTATCGAGCGGGAAGGGAATCCCTTCGTTTTTAGATGTAAGACATAAATAATCTATAAAAAAAATAGGAACATAATTAGTAAAATTATCACACCAGTGAGTTGAATGTTAAGGTTCCTCCAGAAGGAATAATGAATTTAATATCAAAAACAAGGACTCGATTAGTATAGGTGGAATGAGGTCTTAAATGTGAGAAAAATATTGAGACATGTAAGTGGCAGGTTAAACTTTCCATTTAAATATGCCGCCTTCCCTTGTATTTACCTGAAATTGTCTAAAGACCTTAAAAAATCAAGAGTTATCGGCACGGATGAACATGAAATTATAAAGATTGACCTTGCAGTCCGGACAAGATGTAAAATATTTTCTGCAAAGTTTCATTTATTCCAATCAATTATGCCTTAAAGATTAGGTAAAAAATGCCGCCTTAAAGGCATCGAAATAAAAAAATGGCGACCAATTGAGTTTAGTCAACCTGAATATTATTTGATTTATTAATAGACTTGGAATAAAAATAAAACAACTTAGTATCAATGAAAATAAAAAAATATATATAGAAAAGAGTAGTAATTTAAATTTGAAATTTTTAATGATAATAAAATCATACTATATTTTTTCCAAACCTTACATCACCTATTTTATATTTTACTAGCTGACCTGGCAATGCTTTGCTATTTGAGAATTTGAGATATCTATATTTGAGGATTTATGTAGATTTAATGAACACAATCCATAGTTTCTTATAAATTATTGTATTTAGTTAAAAATTAAATAGAAATACTTCATTAATATGATTTGGTTTATAATTTATATTACCAAATCATAATAATGAAGTATACTATGATTTGGTAATATAAATTAAAACAATAAATGGTATAGAGGAGCGAAACAGAAATTTGTAATAAAATATATAAATAACATTAATCTATACCAAACTTTTCAGTGGTTTAAGTATGGTAAATAATAAATAACTAACATGAAGATTTAGCAGCATGAATAGCACATCTCACTGTGCTTCAATATGTGTACTATATTCAAACAGCTCAGACTGAAATATTTTTTAGGAGTGTAAAAAAGTCCAACAATTCAAAATTTATTGTGGATTAAGATTCAAAAATTCCCATATATATATA
>NW_027114440.1:802861-812312 GCF_000696795.3 Halyomorpha halys | reverse complement strand
ATACTTTACCACCAGCCACATTATAATTTTTTTTAATAAATATAATATATCTTAATAGAATTAGAAAGATATGAATCAATTGGTATACAATAACAGTGAAAAAAGAAAGCATACTTTTCGAAGCATACTTACTGAGAATTCGGGGATTCCATTGTCTTTAGACGTTCCCATGGCGAAAGGGAACATTTTGAAAAAAAAAAAGAAAAAAGAATCGATTCTCGTTTCGCCTCTCTTTTCCAATTTTACTTTTACTTAAGGAATGGATTATGCCTTGAAAATGAGTTTTAAAAATACACGTTTACTGCCTTAAAGCCGTCTGAATAGACAGTGGCTACCGATTGAATTTTAATAATAAATACGGCAGGTCTAATAGTTTCTGAAACAAATTACTTAGGCAATTGCTGATATTATAAAATACTTTTTTTAAGTAAGTCAAATGGTATCCTTGTTAAGTCTCAACACTATTACATCAACAGTCCAACGTTTCGGCCAATTCGGCCATCCTCAAGGACAAACTAACAATTAACTGCTTATTATACATTCATTTGTAACACTTTAAAAAAATTATTAAAATTTAACATATCCTAAATATCAATTTCATTAATTTTTAAAACTTTTAATTTTAGATCTACTTACACTATCAACTGTCATATAAACAAACTTTTTTTTTAACTTTCTAAAAACTCAGTTCAAGCTTAATTAATTTTAATTAATTAAAGCTCAAATAGAATTTTGGTATAAATTGTTATCTATTCCATTATTAAAATTCTTATTAAAATAATTGTAAATATTAACAAAACATTTTATCCATATTTTTTATAAATTAATTTGACTTAAAATGTCGGTATAATGTTGGTTTTAATTCCTTGTACCTGTTTTAAAATTTACTGTATAATTGATGTTTTCTGATATATAAATTGACTCAAGCATTTTTCTTTTGAACATAATGTTTTCTTTATGTAAAATTATAGTATTACTGTTAATATTAACCAAAAAGTCGGACTATAATATGATATAATAAAGTGTGTTGAGACTTAACAAGGATACCGTTTGATTTATTTTAAAAAATACCAGTTCCGAAAAATTGAAAATATTTTATATAAAATTATTAAATACAATAATCCAAGATTTTCTTAAGGCCAAGAAAGCCATGGTGTATGCAGCTCCACCTAAAAGTGAGTAACCACTCATCGGGCTGTACCTCAGATATTTTCTACGTAATAGTCCAAATATTTATAATTCCTTGGAAAATTCTAAAATAAGATTCTCTTAATATAATTAATGATGATAGACAACAGCAGCATGTACATCTCCAGTGTTCAGTGCCTAACACTGCGTGGAAGCGATGCTGGGGATGGTGGAAAAAAAATCACGATAATCGTGACGGAAAAAATCCGGAAACTTAGAATGTTAGTAAGTTGGTGCCAACCTGGCGCTAGTAAAATATAAGATAGATTACTGCTAATGTATAAGATAGACATTATTGTTATACAGGATGTTAGGTGGAAAACATCATAAATAGTCAATCTGATGGATTGTATAATCCATCATTCTAATCATTATTATTGTATGATAAATCAATAGAGACAATACTGAAGGCAGCGCTGTAACTACGAGTTCGAATCCAGCTGGGCAGATAATTGTTTCCTATGAGCCATGAGTCAACTCTTGTGGGTTCTGGAACCGTCCAGGGGTCCACCCAGCCTCTTAAATTGGGTACCCTTAATTGGGTAAAAGTCTGGCGGTTGAGCTTGATTCTTACCTTGAGCGTGACCAAATAACCTTCTTGCACAACCATTGGTTCAGTAACAGTACTTCTTTACAAAGTACTGAACCCCTAACTCTCCATAGCCTGTAGGGGTACAAATTTTAATTTTAACACTACTAAAAGAAATAACTTTTTTATTATTTTTAAAACATAATAATAATTACTTGAATAAGTCAGTAGACAATTATACATTTATTGAATTAATTTTCTTTTCTAATTTGAATTGTTCATGAAACATTTTGTAACGTTTCATAAAGGTATGTCTTTGCTTAAAGACCTCTTGTTCTAATTATTGAGAAGCTTCCAAAACGTCTTCGGTGTACCAAATATACAAAAATAACATCTTATATTTTAACATATTATGCTACATAATAAATAGATAAATTCAATTAAAACTACTCAAACTACTTAAATTTGTTAATTAGAGAATTTAATTAAAGAATCTAAAACCTAAAGGTTATGCGAAAAACAGATGAAATAATTTAGGAAAATTAAATTAAAATATCAATACTTTTTTTTTATTTTCCTTTTATAAATTTTCGTAATTGTCTTATAAATCATGTGCCGGTTCTGCACTAAGGATTAGCACTTCATTTCTTTTAACTGAACTGATTCTCAGTGAATTTCAGCGAATCGATTCTTCATTTGACTCTTTCATGTAAATCCTTTATTTTATTACTATTAAAAATTAACTTTTTATTGGAAAAAGTAATGAAAATTCCTAAACCGGTTTCAGTGACAGAAGCTTTTTTTTTTTTTTTTGAACAGAACAGAAACTATTTTAAAACACAAATTATTGTTAAAGCAAATATTAAATTCTCAACAACGTATTAATAAAAAAAAAAAGTAAAACAGTTAACAATATAATTCAATCCGCATCGAGGTTCTCCATCAATAGTCCAAATGTGAAATAAAAACTCAAGTTCAGAATTATATTAACAAAAAAATTCTTTCTTCATCTACGCCCATAGAATTATTAATCCTTCTCATTAACAAAATATTTATCTTATTTATTAGTTCTTCTCTTTTTCTTTTTATTATAACAAAGTAATCAAACTAAACATTATTAGCTTTATAAATAGACTTAGAATAAAAATTGATGAACCTAGCTTCCCTAAGTAGTCACTATAAAACGTAGATGGCTTACTTCACAGTAAAGAAACTTTTCCATTAACTTTAGGACAAATACAAATAAAGCTTTTTTATTTCAGGAAAATAACAAATTTTCGGTTATTTGTTTGGCTGAACAGATTTAGCACTACTGTGGAGAAAGTAAATGTTTTATGTTTCATATTACAACATTTGTGTGCTCAATCTAAAGCACTCAGAAATTTATTTTCATATCTGGGATTTCCCGTCTGCGTTTCCATCTTTTTATATTTTTGGCTTAATCATTATTACTTGGCTGGGGCCTTCTTGATATCTTCCATCTCATGCCCCTAGTAGATCTGAATCGGGCTTTCCCGGCTGGTAGAGGTAAATGGTAGAACCTTTGGGTGTCGAAATCCCACTTTAATTTTTTTTTTCTTTTTACAGGTAATAAAGTTTTTAATTGAAGTTTAACTATCCTTTCTATTTAAACTGACAAAATTATACTTGTTGAATTTCCAAAAATTGTTCTTTAAAAAATCTAATCTGATAGTGCGTCTTATATTGGTGCGGCCAATGTGTGCAAATATTCGTTCCAATGATTTTTGATATAATTGTCTCGTAAAGGTGCTCTTAAATAAAAAATAAATTTTTTTTTTGGCCGACTCCCATTGTCTTATACTGCCTAATACTAAAGTAAATTATTGCTTAGAATAAATAACAAAACAATGAATCAATAGAGAACTGAACAGTAGATCTGTTTTAATATCAATCATGAAGGTTGAAAAAATTTTAAATATTCAAAAGTGAATCTACAAAATATTTTTCAAACATTCCAAATCAGAATTTAGGACCCAGTTTGGTTCTAACAAATTGGCCGATCGAATTAGGGCCCGGGGAGGAGAATTTCATTAAATGCAAAAGTGGCACTGAAAGGCTGATTAGAGCCGGCGTCATGTACTCAACTAACTTCCAAACTAAATTAATTAAAAGAACCGACCAGCTTTAGGAGGAGTGGGGGGAGGATGGGAGGGGGAAGGAGGGTCGAATTTCATTTTCGAATTGAAATGAATTCACGCGGAAAATAATCTGCTCACTCCTGCGGTCTACAAAGGCCTTTTAGCCACCTCTTTGTATTTTCTATATCCTTCTCGTCCTCTTGTTTGCTACAATATTAATAAAAAATGTATTCCGCATCTATTGTCCTTCGGGTTTATTAGTAAAAAAAAAAGTTGGGAACTAGTTGGATTTAATGAAAGGGAAATGCCAACCGGTTAAATTTTATTGTTTAAACAACCTATTATTTTAATTTGTACATCTGAACTAAAGATGAAAAAAGCAGGCTATGAAAAAATTATTTGCAGTATGATTTATATAAAGTAACTGAGCGGTATGGCTCAATAGTAAGGCATTGAGCAACTAAATTCAAAGTCCGGGTTCTAATCTCGCTGTGGTTCATAATTATTTATTCTGTACCTGTAGCCCTGACTCAATCCTGTGGGTTTGGTTCCCCTATGGGTTCCACGCAGCCTCGAAAAGTGAGTACCGTTGATTGTGGAGAAATCTGGCGGTCAACCATGCTGACCAAATCACCTTCATGCACAACCGTCGGTCAAGTAACATTACTTCCTTACAAAATACAGCGCACCTGATCCTACGTGGATTGTAGTGGTGCAGATTTATTATATACATTGATACATATTGAGCAACGCAATAGTATTCTTAATTAGCAGTCTTGTGATTTAGCAACATCTGAGTCGATACCTGTTCCGGGAAGGACACCTGTCAACACAGGGACACATTTCCCAGCGGCTTAATGTATACAAGATATTGTAGGGTCAAACAAACCATCAAGGCAAAAAAGATCGTGAGCGCACGAACTAATAATCAATGAGGATTAAGATTCCAAAAAGGTCTAAGAACAAGAAGGAGAAGGAGGACCGGATTGGAGAGAAGTAATGAGACCAAGCTAGAAGAAGAAGGGCCGAGCTAGACAGAGCTAGGAAAAGCTCTCGGAACTGGTTACTAGAGAAGTAAAGATGGGCTAATCAGATCTGGAACGCCACAGCTGAGACGTAAACCACACCCACGACATGAATCACCCAACTCAGCAGTAATTCAGGTATGTATCAGATAAAAATTTATAATGTAATTCGTATTTTACGCCAAACATTATTTATCTGGATCATTCAATCATTTTATAATTTCATTTAACCATATCATTTTTATTGCAATTATGTATTAAATGTAAATAAATACTGTGTTCCTTGATATAGTTTATGTACGCATATTTTACCACTCCCGTGTAGATATACGAAATTGCAAATTTCAATGGTAATAATATTATATATAATTGGCTATCTGGTAAACACAAAACCCATTGGAAAGGAATTCAATAATGGTAATAGTTTTGTAGGACAAAAATAATTTTAATTAATATAAATATAGATTTGAATAATTGCCTTCAGCAATTGTCCTGGCACCCCAATTTCAACAACAGGTGTACATAGCAATATTATCCCGTTAGTGGTGAGAAATATTTTCAGAGGTGACAGTGGATTTCGATAGCTACAAAAAACTTCATTTAGATGATTATTCGGTCTCAACAGAATAAGAAAAGATTGATATTTTATTTTTTCGCAAGTTGTGGTTTTTTTTTTAAATAGAAGGTGACCTCTTAAAGACTATTAAAGGTAATTAAAATCCAATAATACCATCGTGAGGTAAATAAATATACCTTTAAGAAATATTGTTTTAAGGGTCCTTACGATCAGAGCGAAGAGAAAAGTTATATGTATATATCTTTTTAAAATCACAATGCTTCTTCTAGAAAAATCTTTAGATTAAACAATTAAGGGATTTTTGGTTTCTTTTGGGACTGGTCAAAACTCGGTTCATGATTTTCCCAAAAGTGTGAAATTGATTTTTTTAGCATGGTGTTAAGACTGGATTATTGTCCGTAAATACTGGACGAAACTTAAAGACCTGACAGGCAGCCTTAAAAGCAATTGTCCCGTCCTGAACAGAAAAACAGGAAATTCAAGTTGTCTTTTATTTTATTTTAGTTTTTTGAAAAAATTATTTGAGGGTGGCTTTATGTGGATGAGTAATGCACTTTTCTTTTTTTTATTTAATCATGAATTGAAAGCTTCCTTCAAATGAGTTTAACAATGACAAATTTTACTTACTTGCATAGAAAATTTTGTCTGGTTAATTATGTTAGAATTACTAAACTTAAATAGTTTTCAGGGTTTTTCGATTTATCCTACCGTTTTTATGCAAACAAAATTTAAAAAAATAAATAATGTATGATTATAAAACTCGCTCATCATTGGGAATTATTATCACCAGTTAATAATTCTTTTTTACTATAATTTTGGATAATGAGATATATTTTAGTTTGGAAGAGATTGAATCAATACCTTCCGATAATTTAACAATATTCTATATTCGTAATTCATTGTTTCTACTTGAAAATTTATACGGATTTTCTTTTATGGAATGTTGTTTATTTTATCTGATCCAATGCTTACTACGTTTCATTGCCGATTTTGCTGAGGTGGGAAAGATAATAGAGAGCGGTTCCTATAGTGTAGCAGATGGTGCCTAATGAACCGTCCTAGCCGAAGCCCTCGGTTTGCATCTCAAGGAAGGGACCAAATGCAAATCCCTTGGACATGGCCAATTTGCAACTGTTAGTGATCTCTAATACCAGGGCTGTTATCTTCTTCAGTTAGCAACTGTTTATTCTCTTCCTTTGTCATAATATATATCTGTGTGTATGTGAGTATATGTGAAACAATATTATTTAACAAAATCAAAGGCAAAAACTGCCATACCTCCTCAACATCTGTTCCTAAACCCCAATTATCAAAAACTGTAATTTAATTTATATTAATTAATTTGTGTCCAACGGCTTATGTTCTGTATTCTTTCATTTTGTTCAAGGAAAAACTATCATAAATATCACTTCTTTATTTAATTATTAGCAGCTTTCGATATTTTGTCATCAATTGGTCCAATCTATTGTTACATAAGAAAAATAAATCCTATTATCATCATAAATATATCAACACCATGGACATATCCTTATCGTTCTGTAATTGGACTGTTGCACTTTTATTCATTTCAGAAAATTTTATCTAATTTTTACCCCATTTGTGTTTTGTTTTTTTTATATTGATTTTGTTAATTTTGTCAACATAATGTTTGTCCTATTCCTTGTATGTTCGATTTGAAATTTACTATATTTTTAAAATTATAAGTATATAGATTCTACATATTTTTTGCTATTATTATCCGATACTATATTCAAAATTTCTGCTTTATCTGTGTACAAATTATGATCATTTTGTATATTATGTTTTCTAGTAGTGTGGCTATTGTATTTGTGATGTTTTTAAAATTTATTTTGTGCAAGTTGATTCTATTACTTAAAATTAGTATTGTCTCTCCTATATACATTTTTTACATTCAATTTAATTTTGTTACAACAATTTTTTATAAAAAACAGCGGATTTTTATTTGTATCCTATATATATATAAATTCAATCTTTGTTTCACATATCTCTAAAGAAAAATATTTCACTGCATTCAGGTCTCAATTGAAAGCTACAAGAACTTTTTTTTTTCGTGTTAAAAGAGGCTTTGGATCTTTCGAAATATAAAATAAAAAAATTAAAGTAGAGAAATAAAACAAAAAAAAAAAGGAGAAAACAGATTCATTTAAATGAATTTCGGGATTCCAAAATGCTGTGGTAGCCCTAAAGTTCTAAATATGACTTTGCCCACCACTTTCAATCTTATTTCATTCTAATAAGCCGCCAGGAAATGGAAAAAAAAACGGTTAGTAAGTTTTGAATTACTATTATAGTGGATTGATACATTTAATGTTCTTTGTTTGAATTTTTATTTTATTTTGATTAATTATCGCAATCATTATTAAATGAGATATCAAAATCATTAATTGTACAGTGTATCCACATTTAATAGGTTTCTAAGGTTCATTTTACCACACTAGTGTTTTTTTATGGTCTCGGTGTCTTTGTATTTTTGCCATGATATTGGGAGGAAAAATTTAAAATAAAAATGTTATTAATAGATTGTGTTCAAATTTTGCTTGGTAGTGGTTTTAGCTAAGAGCTAAACTAAAAGCATTCAGATTTATAAATTTTTTATTTGAATTTGAAAATTTCTTGTTAATTGTGAATCACAGAGAGAGAGAGAGTTTCCTTGATAAAGAAATCAAAAATTAAGACTTTACGTTCAAATTTAGCTTGGCAGGGGTTTTAGCTAAGACCTAACCTAAGAATATCGAGATTAAAAAAAAAACTTTTGCATACTTTTTTTTTTGAAAATGTAGGCCTGAAAATCTTCTATTACTTGAGAATCATCCTTTATGATAAAATCAATATATCAACTTCTTCCCATCACCAGAACAAATTATCCCCGTAGTACAGACCCCATACAGTGCACCACCAATGAGCTCTTAGGAAGGTATTTTATTGTTCCGCAATGGCAAGAGAGAGAACCCCCTCAGCCAATAATATCGAGGTTGTAAGATCCGTGAAATCGATAAGTCTTGTCGATATATTGACTCAATAAAATGCTGAATGCCTATGATAGCTTCGGTTGGGGCTGGGGTCCCGGGAGGCCTACCAACTCGACTTTAGCAATCATAGCTTCGATAGCTTTCTCGTCAAATCTTCTCCCCTTCATCTCTTCTTGATATTTATTTGTTTTATTAGCCCCTTTTTACGAATTGGCTTTTAAGGGGTCTTATTCCTTTTATTTGCTTAAGAGATATTATTTTTCCTATAACTCACAGAACGTTCATTAGTTGAAATCGTTTTAAAAAAAAAATCATTTATTGGTAAAACTAAACATTTGTTTATAAATATTAAGACTTATTTAAATTGTATTTAGTAATAATAATATTCTTTATCCATTAACAATATTCTGGCGGAACTAACAATCCTATAAATGGAGAAACATACTATATTTGTTGTGGTCTATATTTCATAGGTTTCATTAATTTTCAGATTTTTTTTCCAGCGGAGCTAGTTTTGGAATTTCCTTAGATTCCATTCTAGGTACTTTGGAATTCAAATAGGGTACTTTTGTTGATGGATTTTGATAATAAAATACATTTTAAGATTAATAGTAATAAATCATTTAAAGCACTTTTTTTTTAATTCAACGCATCCTGATTGTTACTCAAAATTATCCAAAACTACAAGTATTTTTTTTTTGCTTTATGACGATTTGCATAAAAACAGTTTGAAAAACAAAATAATCCAAATAACAGCTTTGTTTTAGGATTTAATTCCCTCTAAGAATCCGTTATCATAATTTGAGTTTCTCCAATCGGCGGGAGAGACTAAGATTACTATCATGACGGTAATATCTCAGTAAATTAAAGCTCCAATCATGACAAATGAACTTTACAGAAAACTGATTTTGTTCTTTGGGTTTATTCGATTTTCTGTACAGATTGAACGCAAATATTCATAATCCGTAACTAAAATTTTGGGACTTTCCTAATTTTAAGGGTATGCTTTTTTTAAAATCCATTATAAACCAGCTGTATATTCA
>NW_027114440.1:799511-800944 GCF_000696795.3 Halyomorpha halys | reverse complement strand
ATATAACGGTTAGTTCAACCACCAGGCCGATCTGGTATAAAATAAAACACTTTGGGTTATCAAGTTGCACTAATTTATATATGTGGGGCTATTAAACGCCATCCAGAGATATTAAAAAAAGTAGTTAGCTTTTAATGGATCAATAATATTTATTGATTCAAATTATATTATAATAAATGGTCAAGCTAAATTATTTACAATAAAAAAAACATTTGTATATGCGATTTTTGAGTGATGACTGTTGTAGTTCACATTGTAGTAGTTAGGTTCGTCATCGTGGCTCTTTGTGGTTTTAGCGGCTTTAGTAGTGATAGCGGTGTCGCTACATAACTATCAAAAACAAGTGTTTAGAAGAAGAACATATTGATTTCAACATGTTCTATAGTTTTCATAACACAACCTATTTAAGACATTATACATTTTTTTCCACCATGCTAAATATATTAAAGAATAGTACTATTTTTTTAAATCTTAAAAATATAAAATAGTTATTTGAAAAAGTTTTCCTATTGTACATAAGGCTGTTTAATAGTAGAAAGGTGGTCCGGACGGCGGTAAAAAAAGGTAGCAGAATAAACTGTTTATTAATAATAATAGTAATTGATAAACGACTAGATAAATTATTACAGTTTTATCATAAATTTATTTATTATTTATCTTGTTCTCAATTAGTCCAGATGAAGCCCAGCCAAGTTTAATGAAACATTGGTTCCTAATAAATAATGTTTTTCTGACTCTGAACCACTTTGAACATCTTCCTACAACTAATTACATGCGGTCAACAAATTATCATTCAAGCTAAGTGTTTAAATAGAATTCCAGCAATTTGACCCATGTTAGTACTGGTATCACGAAATGATTGGAAAATACAAGAGATATGTTCCTTATTTGAGCAGCATTATTGCTCGAATATATTAAGTTGCCACATGACACTAATCATTCTTATTAGATTTATTATAAACACTGACAAAAATTAATTAACATAGATACAATATATGGTGTATAAAAACAATCTAATATTTCGGACGTACACCAACAGACGACTCATCGGCGAAGAAAGCGTTATATCGATTCCAAAAAAGTGGTTTCTGATTAAAAGAGAGATACTCGGTGTTTTTTTTTTTCAAAAGAAATTAAAATAAAAGAAAACTATCTCGGAAGAATTAAAGTTAAAAGTGTAGAGTAGATTTTATAAATTAGATTATTTAAATCTACAATTAAGGCAATCTATGTTTGCTATACTTTTACCGATTAAACGTAACTCAAAACTCAAAACAAAAAACTTGATTGTTTATTTTGAAAAATATAACGAAACCAAGCATATTGCACAAATAAAAGTATGAAAACGAATTTTAAAACCACTACCTAAGTTGTCAATCTTATTTTCTATCGGCGTTCTATCCTTACCCATATCTTTTTTGTAAAACAAAGAA
>NW_027114440.1:791920-798856 GCF_000696795.3 Halyomorpha halys | reverse complement strand
AGACTTCACAGCCGTACATCAGCAGTGGCCTGAGGATTGTTTTAAATATAAGAACAGTTGTTTCTGGTTTTAGTTTGGAATTTCTGTTTCGGATAGGATATAGTATTGCGAACCTTGCATAAGTTTGAGTTAGTTTGATGTTGTATGATATGTAAGAACTACTCATAGCATCAAAATTTTGGTTCGATAGTTTTACATAGCTATACGAGGCTATATAAAATTGTTCTAAGTAAAACTTCAGAGTGGATAACAAAAGAATAAACTGTCTTTATAGAACCCTTGGTTATAAAACATTACTTTATTACCAAGTACCGATATCAAGCCAATAATTGATATATAAAAAACTTCAATCATATTTTACGAGTTTAGACCAAGACTGCGTCGTTAGAGGCCACCTATAGACCGTCCCAGGCTCACCAACAGCCAATCAGAATAGGCTTTTATAGCTAAAGAGCTGAAGAGAAGGTGACCGCGTGATCTTATTGGTGGGCAGCGGCTGGTAACTATGGCGAACCAGTTAGCCAGCCCACAAGCCCTCATATAGTCTCTGTTTGCGGCTAATCTCTCCGCTCGAGCGACCTGTTGATGTCATCCGATTAAGTACGCGGTTGCAGATCCTTAGATAGATCTCTAAACCATAGATCTTTTCTTTTTTTTCAGCAAAAAGAAAAACAATTTTGAATTAGCTCTATTAGGGAAATTGTAGAAACTAAAATAATTTTAATTTTACATAATTAAACAATGCTGTATCATCAGATCAATTCTTATTTAATCCATAACAAATCAGAAATAAATAAAAAAAACAAACATAAAGTCCTTATTTTAAAAAGATTATTTAACAATAAAATTTCACATGAATTTTCAGAACTATAAGATTTTTAAATTTACCATTAGTATTTTTGGATTATATTTTATGACTGCAACCGTAATGACTTTTCTTCATATAATATGATACAAGTATTACAAAAATAGCCCTATCCTCTAAAATGATAGCATTTATACAATCAGTTTTGTACGTATGTGTGTTTTTTTTCATATTATGGTATTACAAAAAATGCGTCAAACTAAATATGTCCTCAGAATCTTACGTCTCCCCTAGCTTACATAAGCATTTTTGAGACGTTAAGTCTGTGATAATTAACAACTTATTCATTTATATTTATTATGTAGAAAATATGTAGTAAGGAGGAGTATTTTGATTCCTTATAACTAAGGATGGTGTTTTAATGTGATAATAAACTTTAAAATGTGTACACACATAATAAAAATTTGTAAGAAAATTGTAAAAAAGTTAAAATATTTAAAAAAAAACAGAAAAATATGGAGTAAAATATCTGTTTATAAAAAACATATGGAATACAAATGTATAAATTGGAAAAATGTTTAAAACATGTGAAATAAAATTGTTAAAAATGTCACGAAAGTTTCCTAGTTAGCATAAACCTGGATTTAGAATTTTTTAGAAAAATTATAAAAAATTGAAGAAACAGAAATACCATACCCATTTATCACGTTTGATTTCCATCTCAATCCTCAGTCAGCATATTCCTACCATACGTATTTGAATCGTTACCTCCGAAAACTACCAAGGCAGTTTAAATATAAGGAACGAATAAAAGGTTGTGTTTTTTTTTTTTTAAATAAGCACATTTAGTCACCCATCACGAGAATAAATTATTAAATGATATAAAAGATTCAAGTTTGGTCGATAATAATACATCGATAATAATATATAAACACCTGAAATAATCGAACCAACATTTTCCTGAGAGGGAAGTTCAAGTATTGTATAGATAAAGTTATATTCGTCTACATAAATATTTTTGATAGTCATTCTGAAAAAAATAACATTTCTATACAAGGTTGAGGTAAGGTCCTAAGGGCACTTCCAATCCCACAGGATTGGTATTCAACTCCCTTTACCGTCGATGAGCGAACAGAAGAACCCGCAATGAATTATTCATATTCGGCGACCTTCATACAATCCTGTTTTGAGGACAAACAGCTATCTGCAGCAGTAAGCCTGTCCATCAGGATATGTTCAGGGCAATAAAAAGAAAAAGATTTCCCGGAAAATCAAAAGGATATTTGACGAAAATCTTTGACAAGCTATAAAAAATTTAAATATATTAAGGCCCCTACAGAAATATACATCATAAAATTTTGGTTTTTCCAAATTGGTTCATTTTTAAAAAAAAAATGTTATGCAATGTGGAGTAAACACTTTCCAAAAATGTATTCCATTTTAGTGAATTTTATTTTGTAAATGAATGAAGAAACTAATCCTTTAAAAGTAAAGTACCTTTAATATGGTTTATTTGAAAAAAAAATAAAGAGTTCTTATAGTTAGTAATAATTTACAAAGTAAATATATAAAATATTTAAAGATATTTATGTAAAATTAGAGTAGAAAAAAGGAAGAATACATAAATCCAATTCGAACGGGGAAAGCCGTGAACGCCCGATCTTTCCTGATTATATTATTGCTTCGTTCTCGTTCGTTGTTAGACCATTGTATCTTTGGTAAAAAGAAACTTTATTTATTATTATTCCTATCTTGAGAAACCTTAAATAACGAATTTTTATAACAACAGAAAAATGGCAATTGTTAGTTCATAATTTCTGCCTTTTCTTGTTTTTAATTTTTTTTTTTTTTTCGAAAATCAAAAAAATAACGATAAATTCAAAATGCATGGGGACACTTTAGTTATTGAAACCTGTATGATGCGCGCACCACATAAGATTTTTCCTTTTAACTTTCATTAAATAAAACTTTTAAAATGAATGAGCTATGAATTATTTATAGAACGAGGCTATGTAAAGTTAAAAATTGTTAGTTATCACAACAAATAGAATTTGTTAAAAAAAAAGATGACTAATGACCAAGTTATTTATACGACTTCCGTACATGAGCAGACACTCCGCCATAGAACGAGCTGAGCCAGAAAGAGACACCCTGCAATAATACTGGACCCCATCATGTGCTAAATATAGAAGACAAATAGAAACTCAAGGCTAAGGAGATGTTTGTCCAGGCACCCGCATAAATACGATTTATCCGTGACTACTTCCATCAGAGTATCTTTCACAAAACGGATTTCCCTTTGTAAACCTCAGCTTTAAATATAAGGCCACCACTTAGTCATGTTTAAGTTCGACGAGGCAAAAATAGTAAAGAGGAGAAGGGCTTAAGCTGTTGCGGTCCTAAGCCGAAGTATTCTATCGCTAGTTATTAATATTTTATAATATATCTACATCTAAGTGGATTTTCAGAGAATTTCATTTAACAACGAAGACGTTTTCTGAGCTTTAAAAATAATATGGCTTACATTAACTAGCATATAATTTTAATAAATTATACCACATTTAATAAATATTAATGGGTAAACTTAAAATATGATGATACTTGAGAGTAACAATGAATTTCTTCTCTATTAATTTTAATGCGGTCAGTGCAACCAATTACACTTATTCACGATGAGAATTTTTCTCATTATGTAATTCCATTTATAGATGAATTAAAACTACAATTAATATTCAACTTCCGAAAAAAACCAAACACCCTTAAAACTTTACATATGCTTTTTATTAACGGACTAATTAATATTTACACTCACTTATTAATTAAGCATACTAATTAATTTGGACTCTTAATATTTAAAAAAAACAAAGGTTAGTCAATAAATAACTAGTGCACATACTCTAATGTTATCATTAATAATTTATATCAATAGGCTAAAAGTTTAGTAACACTTTTTCGAGAGATAAGATAAAAAAAAAAACACAAAAAATAATCATATTATATGAAGAAGACAATAGTGCGGGAATGCGGTTAAAAGGAACAAAAAATAAATTAACAGCTATTTGTGTATAAACAAATAGTTGTTGAATAAATAAACAGTTATTAAGTTAATACATAATTGTTAACTAGTATTTGTTCCTTTTGAAAGCACCTCCGACCATCTTTGAATTTATTTATCTTTGAATTCATATTTTGAAAAATACGGGCAATCATTATTGTATTTTTATTTGCATAAACATATATCCAGTAGATGTGATGTTAGATTACAATGGTATGACAAAAGCATGAAGAGAAAAAAACAAAAATAACCATTCAATAAATAAAAAAATAAAGGATATATGATGTTTTAAGGGTTTTTGATTTTTCAATGAAGTTTCTATATAGAAGAATATATGACCCTTTGAACATAGCGTATACTAAAATTTTGAAAACTAAATATTTGCCTCTTTCGATAGTTGTCGCGGAAGCAGTAAAGTAGTTAGGACTGTTGTTATATCAGACATGGAAACACAAATAAATTCATATTCACTTCCATGTTTTTGTCTCTCTTTCATATTTTTTATGATTCTATTTATTATATATTAATTTTTCTTAAATCTTCGACTTTCTAACAGTGTATTATACGTTTATATTAATACTATTATTTCTGGACATTTTTATTTAACCATGAAAAAATACATCTACTCTTTTCTCCGTTAGTTAATTATCAAATTCTCGTTTATTTTATTATGAAATTGTAAACAAATATATAATGAATGATATAAACCAGCACTTCAAAGTATCATAAATATGTTTAAAAGTTTATCAGTTTTATATATTAAATTTAAATA
Source organism: Halyomorpha halys (assembly GCF_000696795.3). Lineage (NCBI taxonomy): Eukaryota > Metazoa > Arthropoda > Insecta > Hemiptera > Pentatomidae > Halyomorpha > Halyomorpha halys. The sequence continues at coordinate 794,224 of NW_027114440.1, read as the reverse complement.
TATTAAAATTATTAACACTTTAAAATAAACTGGAATACGTTTTTGTATTTTATAATTGTTGTAAGTCAAATTGATTCCTAAAAATCAGAATTTATTATCTTTTTAGTACTTAATTGTACTTTGTAAAGTACATTTGTAATAAAATCGTTAAATTAGGGCATGACTCTTTTTTAAAACTGCCCTTCCTTTCTGAACGATTCACTAACCTTCAAATTCCTCTTAAACACCTCACATCTTTTTATGAAGACACTAAAAGCTCCAGTGTTATTGTCAGAGCATTCTGTTTACTCTGGCCCAACTACTTTCCCCCGCTATAAATAACGTTCGCCGGGATCCAATAAGCTATTTCAGTTTACTCGTCCCAAGATAATCTGTCTTAATCTATAATCTGGATTCCCTCGTAAACAAGGCTCTTTTACAACTGGCATCACCGTTTCCGACTTTAAGGCATAACGCCTATTTGTAAGTTTGACGGCAAGTATTGGAGCAGTTGTTAAGGATGTGAACTTGTATAAAGTCCGAGTTTTTAAGTTACAAACAGATTTCCACTCATATAAAATTATAAGAACCTAAAGAATACTCTAAATGGATTTTTTTAAGTTGGGCATTAAATAAATAAAATATGAAAAATATCAGTTAAGCTATAACTGTGTACATTAAAAGCATTAGGTAAAGTTTCAAAGGCGAACTTAGAATGCTTTTGATGGTTTGGTTGTTAATCCACTCCCAGAAAATTTCAACAGTTAAGTGCAAAATCACTTTAAACTTTAGTGATTTCACAATATAATAATTAAAAATACTTAATTATGGTCCATTGCTTTACATACACTCAGTCAACTTTACATGTAATGAAAATAAGGAGGGAACGTGATATCCAATGTGTATGAAGATCAATATGTTTCTGGCTTTTCTAATTTTAGGAAAATTGAAGGGAAGGCACTTAATTGTCTTGGTTTCGTGTTTATCTCAGCAGTGCAGATTCTAAGCTTACGACAACTTTTTTAATAAGCTGTTATGTTACAAAATTGAACTTGGCTCGACTTACAACTTTTCCAAATAGTTGTTGTATCTTGTATATCTTCGCTAATAATGATCTCATTATAACTTTTTTTAAATTTAGTTTATTAGATAAAATTTATTTACCTTCCAAAAAGACATCTAGTTTGATCTGGTTGATGAATAAATTTCAACTATTTTAAAACCAATAAAAATGGAACGAGATTCATTATAAATCTGCCTACTTTTAAAAAGTTCCTTTTATCGGATAATTTAAAGGACCCAACAAATAATAAAACCGGAATTTAACAAAATAAAACAAAAATCTGCAAAATCGGTCCACCCGTTTATAATTTAGCACAGAAAGACAAATCACCGAAAATTTATGGTCGCGAAGGCGCGAATTGATAGATCTTTTGAAATCCAGATGCAGAAAATTTGAGATCAAAAAAACTTTCTTACCCAGGTGATAATAAAATCAAAACTATATTAAATTATAGAAACTAAACTACGTAAGAACATTAGAAAAATATTTCTTTACTTACAGAAGACTACCAGATATTTGATTTTCAGAATCTCTAAAAATTTAAGAACTTACCTGAAAAAAAGGTAAAATAGTCAATATCAGAATTATTAAAGAATTATAAAATTATATATATGTATATATTTTTCAAAATAAATAAATTTAAATGTTATCCATTATAGTCTCAATAAACAAGAATTTTGATAAATTTTAACAAATAGGTGCCTGTGATAAAGAATTTTAATTTTTGTTTTAATGTGAAAATTGAATAATTAGAGAAATTGTTGAATTCACTAGGGCAGAATAGCCTGCATAAAGTTGTGTTTTAAAATTATTTAGTTTTAAAATTGTATTACGATTGTCCCTGAGTATGGCCGGATTAGCCGAGGCGTCGGACCTGTGAAGAAAATGGAATATTTTGAGACTATAATGGATACAATTTAAATTTATTTATTCAAACAACATTAACCAGAATCTCAAGAAAATGTTAAAGGTTATAAATAGAATAAAATTATATATTCATCATCAGTTCTTCAATTCTTAATATACATGGTTTTATTGACTACGTTTGTAATTATAATTAAAAATAAATCTTTTGTGACAACAAATTTCAAAACCATAAATCATTATCTAGATGCACTACAATCAGAAAAATTTTAAGTTTAGTTACCCCATAATATTATGACTAAAAAGTTTAGTAAAAAAAGAATTAAAAAAAAAAAAGAAGAAGCTATTCATTCTCTGTATGGTTAATTGTAAAATAAACCTACATGTATAATGATTTT
>NW_027114440.1:768551-791870 GCF_000696795.3 Halyomorpha halys | reverse complement strand
TGACCAGAAAAATCGAGTTATGTTGGTGTTTGTAGTTTTTACGATTTAGTTCTTGAAGATTTATTATACAATTCTTAAACCTACAATTTTAAACATGAAATTGATTTATTTAGAGAAAAAATTTGCTATTCTAGAACTTCATCCTACCGTAATTATTTTTTTACTCAACCAAATTAAATATGTTTAAACAACTTACGTACAACGCGACCGTTTTAGAGGAACAAACCGAGTTACGCACGACATTAATAGAAATTATTGATAATAACATTATAATTTATGGCACATAGCAATGTTTTAATCATAAGATGCTCTATTTAAAAAGATTGAAACATTCTTCTTTTGCAGCTTTTATTTTATTGTAATCGCACAAAACTAATTAACGAAATATTATTACTTGGTTTTGAGATTTTATACAAAAACTCTTAAATTTAAATTAAATACCCAAACCAGTGCAACAGCTATGGACTACTTCCGAAAGTATTGTGGTTCAAATTTAGGGAGGACCTAGGCAGCTTAGGTTGTGAAGTATCAATAAGGGGTTTCCCTACCTACATAATTTAGGGGTTTTCTTTAATCAATTAGCCATCATCTTGAAAATAACTATACATTTATATTCTATATTTATATTTAAGTAATAACAACAAAAAACGAAAGAGGCCTTTTTTAAAAAAATAAAACAAGAACATATCGAATTTAAGGTAATTTGTAAAAGTCAATCACTGAGAAGTTTGTTATCTTTTAAACTTCAAACTTCGCAGGCGTATTAAAAAGATCATTCTTAATTTATTAAGAATGATACAGGGACAGTGATATTTAGTCAAAATTTTCTTACTAATTTAATATTAAATCAACTTGACTGTAAAATACCTATTTTATTTTGAATGTGAAAGGGTTAATTTTGTATTATACGAATCGTTCTTTTTTGTGTTTTAATTTTACTCACTGACCTTCACATCCCAAATGTTAATGGACGCATAAGGGCCAACTACAAAAATTCCATGACAAATTACGCCTTACACTCTTGTAATTGGCAACCGCAACAAACATTAACGGCAAACTGAAGAGAAGTCTATCTAGTCTATCAATTAAATTTTATATCACGCCTGGATGAGGTGGCGCTGGGTACTACTCCCTCTCATGCCTCCCATCGAATTTACATAAGCAACTGTACAGCCAATTCACAGGTTGTTATTTCAGTTAGCTGGTGCATATAAAGAATAATTAACAGGAAAAAAAGTTTACTTAAGTATCATTTTCATACAAACGAACTACTAAATTTTAAACTATTTTCATGCGATAATATTTCCTGAAATATCATTCCATTTCTCTTTAATTTGCACAATATTATTACAAATTTATTATATCTTAAATAGAATAAGAAAAAATGTAATATATTTCCAAAATCCTATTCCATCCTAAATAATCTCATAGCTAAACATTTCACAGATAATAAGATCCGGTCAGAGAATAGAAAACCTACCGACTGAAAAAAATGTAAAAGGGCGTAATAAATTCAAGGGAGGGTGATCAGTTGATATCTAAGAAATATAGGACCTGTCTCGAATAAACCTGAATACAATCTTTTAGGCCAGGGATCGCTTTTAATTTATAAAGGAAATGAATTTAAGATTTGCTCCTGGATAAATCCTCTGATCCTAGCAGAGTACCCTCCTGTCTTTGTAATCGGGACAAAGCATCTTTCTCTTCTGGAGATGAATTTACCGACAGAATCGAATACTGAGATAAAATCACTCATCAGATATTACATAAAATAATAAATAATTATATACATTATTACCTAGCTGTTTATAGTACCGACATAATTTACAAGGTATGGAAAATATAAGTTAATGATAATGCTTATTGCAGAATATTTCCTCTCTTGGAAATTGTGTTTTATTTTCACCTTATGTTAACGCCATAATATATAATTACCTTGTAAATAATATTTAGTTAGTCTTAGTGTTTAATTTAATAACGTTTATTTTTATTTATATTAATTTAATTGGATTTAGTTATTTGAAAATAAAAAATAAAATTATATATGTGTGTTCTAATGAGTAATAGAGACAGTTGATAGGGGCTGATAATTTTTGCTAAGGCGTTACCTAGCAACGGACCGACCATCTTAGTTTTTTCATTGCAGTTCCGGCTAATTAGTGGCCATGGTAGCGTCTAAGCAGCCCTATCTGCCCTTATAATTTAATAGTTTGAACATTTTTAGTGAGTTAACCGTCATTACCAGACCTTTTCTGTGTTTCGATTTTAATATGAGTTCCGGATAATTAGTGGCTATGAACGTGTATAAGCAGCCCTGTCTGCGTTCATTTTGTCGGCTCACCTAATACATTAATACGACTGGAAAATATAAGTTAATGATAATATTAAAATTAATCCATAGACTATTGGACAATTAATTGTAATTGAACATGCGGGCTATCGACCTTGGTACCTAGTACCCTCTCAATCTTTTGCTATTTTGATTACTTAGCCTGTCTAAGAAACATATTCGTTCATTACCATAACTCTGTTATTGGATTTGCTAATAGAGATTTTTTGCTAATCAGTATTCTGAATTCATTTCTGGACTCTTTCTTAGAACAATGTATGATTTTCCCATTTGTTTTTTAATACTAGTCATTTAAAGGTGAATATTAGTACCAAATTAGTACCATAAAATAAAATAAAAAATACTTTAAAGAAAGAATTTATTCCCTGCTTACCCAGGAATTTTTTACTTGATAGTTTTTTTTTGTTTCATAATATATTTCTATGAGTCCAGAAACTATCTCGTTCTTGTATCATAAATACACTATGACTGTTTTTTGGTCTTATGAAAAATAAGTTTTTATTTTAGAATGCAGTTTTTCTTTTACAATCCATTATTTTTCCATACCTTTTTTGAACACTAGTCACTTAAAGGTGAATGTGAAATTAGTACCTGAAAATAAAATATAAAATATTAGAAGGGAAGAGTATTATTCGCTGCGTATTGGACTGCATACCCTAGAATTTGTTACTTGATTACTAATATTTTTTTTTTATTTTCATAATATATTTAGAGACCAGAAACTATAATGTTTTTTGTATCATAAATACCCAATAACTGTTAATTTCATTTAAAAAAATACTTATTTCAGAATATTTCCTCTCTTGGAAATTGTTTTATTTTCACATTAGGTACCATTTTCTTCAAATATTCTTTATCTTTAAGCTTGAAATTAAGACCTGATATAGATAGAAACACCGTAGAATTGCAGAATGGAGGAATTTTAAAACAATGCAATAGTTGACATTTACAAATTAAATAGCAACATAATTCAGAATAATTTAAAAGAAAATGCTAGTTTCAATTTACATCCTTGCTTACATTTTTTATTAATAAAATTATTTGATTTATTAACTTTAATATGTTTTTTTTTGTTAATGTAATGCCTTGCGATGTAAAACCTGTATTATAGTGTAATCATTTAAAAAAAAAAAAATAACAACAAAAACATAACAATTTTTTCCAATACTAATTTATGAAAACTGTTTTTGGACAAAATTGTAAAAAATAGAAGGCAGTTAATTCAAAGAGCTATTGTTAGGTGTGGCAATAGTAAAATTTGATAATTATTTCTGCATTTGTAACTGCTAAGTGTTTAGTTAACGAAAAAAAAATTGACTGAAAGGACTAGTAACAATTTTATTTTCATTAAAATTATACATTTTTACCCATTTATTTTCAAGTGGTCAAATGTTATGAAAATTTGATATTGTTTGTATTTGCACATGTATAAAAAATAAATCTGACCTGCTACAAACAATGAACGGTCGAGTATGCAGCAGTAATTTTTAAGGAAGTACTTTACTAGACCAACGGTTTTGCAAGGGGATGATTTGGTCAGAATCACGCTTGACAAATTAAGAGTACCCATTTTATGAGGCTGGGCGGACAACCGAACTCAAACTTCTGACTCATGGCTAAAGTAAATAATAATTTATTGAATAAAGAAGCATTTATCAGGCTTCGAACCCAGGTCCTTGTAGTGAGTAGAACTGTTGTTACCAAAAAATATCAGTGGTTATCAATATCGATAGTTCACATCATTATGGCATCAAATTGTTGGTACTATTGATAGTTTTTTTATTTTTTTCAAGAAATGGGTAAGGATGATATACTGAAAAAAAAAATAATGCCAACATAGGTGTATTTAAAATTGTTAAGTGTGTAATAGTTTATATAGGTGTTAATTACATATGTATTTATGTATAGCTATTTTTATATGTAAATGATATATTTAAAGGATCAAATTACCATAACCTTTTAATCATAAAGTTTAAGTTCAAAAAAGTAAAAAACTTGTAAGAAAATATATAATAGTTTGAAACTTCCTAATCACTGATTTTTTTTAAAATAAAAGGGTACGGTATAATAATAATAAAAAAGTTAAGTTTGACAAAAAAGTGAGCCGAAAATCTATTTTTCGAAAATTCTTGATATAAGATAATGAATCTTACGAAAATTATCACTAATACGAAAAAAAAAATAAAAGTGAATGATTATATTCATCTATAAAATATTTTCATGTTCGATGTTTTATTCTATTTTTAGTGAATTGATATTTGATATTTTTTTCGAGTTCAATGAAAAATTTATAGTGGATAAATCTCCCCATTCATACCATACTTCTCTAACCATGTTATGAAAGAGGTAAGGGTAGGGATTGCTCATTGCTTTAAAAATGACAAATTTTCTTCCCCTCCACGTTCTAAACGACCTCTTCCTTGACTGGACTAGATTGGAGTCTGGAGTAGTTGGTGGCGGAGGAAAAATAAAAGGAAAAACTATTGTGAAAAAAACTTGAAGAAAATTAATAAACAGATACATTTCATGATTTAAATAATTAATCTTTGGTAATTCTAAATGAGATACTTCCGCGCTAACTTTTGTTATAATAGTTTTCCAAAAGTATAAATTGACATTTCAATGAATAATTTTTATATGGAAAAATATTAATGAGAAGTAAAAGTTCATAAAAAATAAATTCTTTTTAAAGGACCAAGTATTGATTTCAACTCAAATTGGGTAAGCGAAAATTGTGTGATACGGATACCAGATTTTTAAAAAAAATCATTCTTTAAACAAATACTCTTAACCCTAATCCAATTATGTTTTCGCTTTTCCGAAAAGCTATTTGAACTACGTGCTTCAATTTTTCTATAATAGAAAGCCGATAAGTATCAAAGGAGCGGGGTGTCCTGAGATAGAAATATCCTTTATTGTACTCGACCGGAATCGGAAGACAGTCCTTTGTGTAAACGGGAGGCTCCTCGGATAACAGGAACCGGTCTGTTATTGAGATCAAGAGAACATTGGTACAAAGGCTTGCAGTGATTCCATAGCCAGCCTTCCAGTAAGCTGACTCCAGGAGCCTTGCGCTTACCTTAGAGACAATATCAACCAGTTCTAATTGTTTCGCCTCGCTGGAGCGGGGAAATGGTGCCTTAAAGAGGAGGATCGTAGCGCAGTTAAGGCGGATTACTAGAATAGTCCGGGATAAGGGAGGGCTTAATCGTCCGGGGGGTAAATAGCGCCACGGTCATCAATCCATGGAACGGCCCAGTATGTGGAATTAACTGGAGCACTGAGAGTAACGAGATTGTTCAGGCCCTAGGCATCCAACTGGTGGTTTGCAGATGAGTGAGTTTACAGTCCTAGTTTAAATGCAGTCTATATAGATTAGTCTTTATATATAAGTATAGGATGCGTTAGTTATTTCAGTCTGCAGTATCTTTAAATCTCATAAATGATAAGTGATAACAATCTAATGATATTTTCACAAAGAAATCGTATTTCAGAACAATACATAACAAAATTAAATTGTTCAATATTCAACAAAAGCCTGAACTTATTACTTCAATTTTAAAAGGTCTTGGCTAATACGATAAACTGACGATACAGAACTTTATAAATCTACTCAGAGACCGATTCTGCTTGAACCAGCCAGAGCTAAATTAATAAGATAAGCAAGAGATCACAGATGGTGTCTTGAGAACTTATGTTTACAGCTAAAAATTGAACTACTTTTTAACCAGAAATTTCCTAATTTAATTATAACTATTAGTGTTAGTTTTTCTCCTGTTTTATATAAATAAAAAAATAAGTTCTTTAAAAAATGAAAAAAAAAAAGTTACCTAAATACTTTAAAAGATCCATCCTTATACAACAGAAATAGATTATTTCTGGATGTACTAGCCCTCTAATTGACATCGAAAAATAAATTTCTCATTTCATATAAAATTTAATTTCTTTTTGCACTACATATTCCAAGTTTAATATTTGTTTAAATTATACGCTATCAGTTTATCAACCATTTTTAATTATAAATTTATTTTTATATATACAAAAAAACATTTTTTTTTTTGTATTTCGTGTTATAAAAAAATATTTAATAAACTTCAATTTACATCTGATTATTTCTAACCAACTTAAATACTATTAACAATTCAATGTTGAAATTGATATTTACTTATAAATTATTAAATTTCTTATTAATTATTCCGAAGTTTTTAAAAAATTTAATTATGACTGTATGATCATTTAAATAATCACATAATATTGCTTTTGGCTATGATAAAAAAATTATATTTTATCCTTTTATGTATTTATTTTATGCATGTAAATTATTATTGTTTGGTTATAGGAAAACAACATTTATACAGTATATCGAATTTTAAACATAATTATTGTATATTTTAAATTACAAATTCACCCCAAAGAAACACTGAGAAAACAATTATCTCGTCTTAATTAGCGTTTTTTTTTCAATGTCGAAATTTTTTTGGTAAGTAAAAAATATAGAACGATATTCAAAGGAAACTAATTTTTAATTAATTCTTTTTTTTCCACTGTAAAAATGATAGGAAATTAGTTCAGAACCTACTAGAACATATCAATAGTCAGAAATATTCATGAATAAAATGAACGATTTTATACCGATAATTATAATACATATTATAAATTGGATGTAAATTTATTTCAAATTAATGTAATATTTCAGCTTGGCGCAAGAGAATAAATGGTGACAGGATACATGAGTAAAAAGAAACAAAACTAGGTCTTCTCACAAAGCTATTCTTTACCTTAGCTATCACCTAGGTGACATCTAAGAGCCAAGGGGACAGGCGTCAATCCCTTGCCTGAGGATCGGAAGAGATGTTGTGTCCAAGAAGAAGATGGATGTTGTACTCTAACCGACAAATGTACTTGTGTGTCCGAAGCCGTAAGTGAGTCTTGCAAGAAAACAAACTAATGTATTGCATGTCGGTAGCGATAAATGTCCCAAAGACATCCAGTATTCTCCCCGTCTGGTAATCCTTCTTCTGCCTGAAAGAGGCACTAACACAATATTTCAACGCTTGTCCGTGAGCATAAAAAGGCTGTCGCTTGTTTTAAAAACGGTGTTAATTAAGTATATTTATTATAAAATTAAAAGAATCAAATTATAAGATATTTAGTGGATCCATTTACACGTCTTTTTAAAACGTTTCGAATCTAAATTGCTGTCTATTCACTAATATTGGTCCAATTAAGATCTTTATTGATAATATGATTATGTAGAATTAGACAAATGACCGCCTAGAATGTTCCGGAGATTGAATAGTTGAATTGTAAAAAACCTATAAAACAGTGAACAGACTTCTATGAGTACCTTCACAGATACTCTGATAACATACTGTTAAAAGTTTAATGAATCGTATCTTAGCTAATAATGGTCCAATTTTGATGAATTTATCTGCTTATTTGTTGGTCTGTAACATCTTTTTGTGCAAACAGCTGAAACGTCGAAATATTTTTTTAAATATCTTTATTGAAATTTACAACTGTATATTATACAATATATTCAGTAAATTTGATCTTAGTTAAAATGGGTTGTTACAGGCGTGAAGAGAAACTACCATTGGTAGTACTCTAATGACATTTTACATTAGCAGGTCTCGTGGCCATCTTCTTTTTAGGCACCTCGGAGGGATTGAGTGATTAGGCAGTTTATAATGGAAGGAGTGATATTAGGTTCGGACAAGTTTGGTTACGTTTGGAACATTAAAGTCTTTATGTATAATTTTATTTGTGACAAAGAAAGTAGCATTGAGGATTTTATGAAGGATTTTGTATTGTATGAATTGGATACGAGAGGAATTCGAAGGTTTAGTGGTGCCACAAGCTCAACTCCTATGTTCAGACGGGCCTTATTATTGTCGTGTAGATCAGTCTTTTGTAATGAGTTGGAAGTTTAGACAGTTTGTCTATTAAGTGCTGTAATAGTCGGAATCGACGTGGAGTTTCCTGTCTTTTTAGTCTTGTGTGAGGATTCCAGGTTAATCGTTTGTCCAAATGCAGTCCAAGGTAACGGATCTGTTCGACAGGGGTAAGAGTAACATTATTAAGCTGTAGGGCAGTCTGTGGGTTATTCATAAAAATGAAGAAGACAATAAATAGCACGTAATTGAAAATTAAGGCTGTCTTAACAAATAGTTGGAAAAACTCAGACGAAACACGTAACTACATAAAATAAGATATTGAGATCATTTATCAATACTTAACTGTTTTATTATAGAATATTATACTTCTTAAAGTTCCTTGTTTAAGTAGGACAATAATTGTTTTAGTTAAATTTACAATAGTTAATCAATAAATGAAAGTCAAATAATCAAATATAAGAATGAATTTCCATTGAAACAGAATACAACGGGGTTTCCAAAGAAGGGATATTTCCAAATCCCAAACGCGCTAAGGGTCGTTTCTTATACGACAATGGCCTAGAATATGTTGAGCCCCTGGAGTATGTGGCTCACGTCTGTAGAACTAAATCCATTACATGAAACTGTAGGGCAGTCAGTAGATTATTCTTAAAAATGAAGAAGACACTAAATAGCAAGCAATTGAAAATTAAGGCTGTCTTAACAAATAGTTGAAAAACCTCAGACTACATAATATTGTCGTATAAATCAGTCTTTTGTAATGAGTTGGAAGTTTAGACCGTTTGTCTAGTAAGTGCTTTAAAAGTCAAAATCGACGTGCAGATTCTTGTCTTTTCAGTCTTGTGTGAGGATTCCAGGTTAGTCGTTTGTTCAGATGTAGTCCAATGTAGGGGGTCTGTTCGACAGGGGTAAGAGTAACATTATTAAATGAAACTTTAGGGAAGTAACGACGAAATTAAAAGCCTACATTATTCTATCCCGTCAATGTTATGAATTAATTTGAACTTATGGCGATAACGCTGGTCTAGACTGTACTACTACAGACGCTTAAACCGCTATGCCCAGGCATGTCGCAACCTACCAACTAATACGGCAACTACTACTGGCGACAAACAAACGCCGTATATTAATATATGTACTATACATTGTAAAGGCCTTAATTGTAACATATATAAACTTTATAAGAAATTCTACTACATATAAATGTATCTATCTGCACTATCCTAATCCTATCTGCATACCTCCTAATAACTACCACACCTAAGTGAACACGCATTGTCGAGGCCTTCTGGTCAAGAATAGTTAACAATAATGAATTGGGGTCTGATTATTTAGCACCACCTTAGCAAAAAGCTAAAAAGTGTTTTAAATAAATGAGTTAATCCAGAACGACCGAAGCCGTAGCTCTCTGTAACCATATTGTCTCTACCGATTATTTAGGTTCAAGATACTCAGTATTATCTCGAGAGTGTTTGGAACAATGTGAGCTCAAAATATTAGCATTTTGTTATAATGCTTTATTATCCCCTTAAATGAAAGGTTTCCCCGAGCGCTGCCGGTGGCCTTTATGGGATGCAACATGTATTGTACATAATAACCTTTCTACTTGGTTACTTACGTTGAAATCCCGATTAATATTAAATATACCTATGTTGACATCATTTTTTTTCTATCGGTGTTTCATCTTTACCCAATTCTTACCCAAGTAATTAAAACTATCGATATAATCAATAGTTTGATGCCAACTATTGACCGAAAGTATCGATATAGGAAACTATTGGTCTTCTTGGGAAAAGCACTGTGCTACTAACTCAAAGGACCTGGATTCAAATCTGGCTGTGACAGATAATAATTTATTATGTTACAGCAGTTATGAGTCAGCCTTGTGGTTTCGGAAACCCTCTGTGGTTCACCCAGGCTCAATAAAGTGGGTTAGTAAAGTAAAACCCTTAATTGGGGAAAAAACTGGCGGTAGTTTGTGATCAAATATTAATTTTAAATTTAACTAATGTTCAAAGAGTGTGACTCATAAGTAGGCAATCAGTTTCATTAACTTATAATAATTTTCAGGTACTGATTATGTACTATTAGGGAACATGGTTGCCCCGTGGTAAGGCACGAAACTACTAACTCCAAGTACCCAGGTACGAATTCGGCTGGGCTGAAAATTGTTTTCTGTTAAACTGTAGCCATGAGTCAATCCTGTGGGTTCTGGAGCCCTCCTGGGGTCCACTCATCCTCATAAATTGGTTAAAAATCTGACGGTCGAACGTGATTCTGACCAAATCACTTCCTTGCACAACCGTTGGACTAGTAACAGTATCTCTTTACAAAGTACTGAACCCCTGACCCTTCGTGAATTGTAGTGTTACAGATTTTAATTTTTTTTTTTTTCAATTTGTACTATTGCGTAAGAATATATTTATTCAATGGTTCTTAATGGCCAATCTTCATCATGGAAAATTTCTATTGAAAGCAGTTCAGGTTTAAATATATCGGAAATTATTTATATCCTAGATGCTTATTTGAAAGACAATAAAATTGTTGCTTAAAAAGAATTATACAAGAGTTTATACGCGCAACGGTAAGAAAAGTAGTACATATGGACGCAAAAGTTGATAATAAATAATAAACTATTTGTTTATAATTTGCGTAAATAAATAAATAAATTTCGTAGACTTTGAATTAGTAACTAAAAATAATATATACAAAAAGACCATTTTAAGCTCAAAAAAATAATTTATTAATATTGTCAATATTCAGGCATCATCAGAGCATTATTGTAGATTTAAAAAAAAAAAAATAATAAATGTGATAGTCAATTCCAATTCAGATGGACCAGGAATGAAGAATTCAGTAGCAGAATTATTTTACTTATTTTACATAAAGAAAGAGCCTTATTTTTCTAAAATATTTCAGAAAACATCAAAAGTAGTGTAAATTTTAAAACAGATTCCAAAGATCTTAATCATTTTTTTTCCGAAACAATGAGTATTTAAAATAAATATAAATAAATTATGTGATTTTAAATTGGAATTTATCGTTTACTGGCTTGTTATTCGTCAAATCAACGAAACATTTTTGTAATTCTAATTTTAAATTCGAACGATTTATGGAAATTTATTTATAGTATTGTTTTATTTTGTTAATTTATCTCTGAATTTTAAGATATTTTATGGAATCTTTAACTTTTTTCGTTATTTTGAATAATTATAATATTGTAATGTTGAGAACTCCTCTTCCAACGGTTTTAGTTTAGTAGACGTGGTGTTTGGAGCAGGACACCAAATGTTTCGCTATTTTTTATTGCTATATCCCGTCTGGATGGTAAGTACTTTTACTGTATAATGTATGTTATTCAAATATATCCTAATTCCCTGAATTTTTGCCGGCGAAAATTTGGCAATATTAATAATTTATTTTTTGTTAATGCATTTAAACTCATAAATGATCTTTGCCTTTGAGCATTATATTTTTGATAAGCAAATATAATATTAGAATAATAGCTGTAATATAATTTCTGTTATATTGGATCATACTGGAGGGAATTGTGAAGTTTCCGACGGCCCCGCCAATCAAAACTCAAAGCTGTTTGGCCAGCAGACCGATAGCCCTAGGGCCACCCCAGTTCAGGGCTCTCCGATTGTCTTCCAGTTATGTCAATAGAAAGTTGCAGCCTGATAACAGAGTTATACTGGAAAGGGATATGTGGAAAATTTAGTTGGAATATTAACCAACTAATAATAGCAATCCAATTCGATATTGAGAAAATCAACTAAACTTGTTGACAAACAGTAAAAAGATCCCAATATAGTGAATTATTTTTCATATTTGCGGCTTTTGATTCCAAAGCCTGTTAATTGATAAGAAGAAAACTTTTAGAATGATAAAAACTTTTTCCACTACTGCACACGAAGGGGCAGCGGTAGTGTAATTTTTAAGGATGTGCTGTTCCTTGACCAAAGGTTGTGCAAGGCGGTGGTTTATTCGTTTGTGTCTATTTTGGTTTTGACGGCATTATTTTGGTTTTCAGGTGGTTTCTGTTCTAATGCATTTCTGTACTTGAATATGTGTTAATAAACATAGCTGGTTTACAAAATATGAAATATTTCTTTACCTTATATACAATATGACCAAATTTTCATTATCACCACACAGACAGTACTTATATTTTTCAAAACAATAATTTCTATGCTCTATGCATTTCATAGATTTATAATATTTTCAGTTGATTTCAATAAAAATATAATAATATTTTTTTTTTCTAATTTCTCTTAAAATCCACTGTTTAATTGTCCTTATTAAGAGAGTGTTAACCTAATCATTTTCTCATGGGTATGAATAATATTTATTTGTTTTAATTTCGTTCTATATGACTGTGATAGTTTTCATTTCTATGATATTAAAATATGAAATTAATTTTTTTTTTATTTTGAAATTGGCCTTTTTTTTTAAGGAGCTTATTTGTATCCCAAATAGGCATGAATTTTGTGCCAAGAGCATAGTTTTGAATTTATTTAGTAACTATTAAAGTACTAAGATTTCGTTTAAAATCTGAAATATCGTTAGGGTCTCTACAAAAACAAACGTTTTAGGTAACAAGTAAACCTTTGTATTTTCACACAATGCCGAGAATCGAAATTTAACACAAAAAAAAAATTTATATTTGTAATAAATTCAATAGTTGTTAAAAATCCACCTGAAATTATGGGCATGCATTGTTTTTTAAATTGTTAAAACAAAATACTATGATAAAAATGCCAGTAGGGAATAAAATTTCCCTTTAGTAGTTCCACTGAAAATATTCAGCACTAAACAAATGGCTTTCAAAACATTAACACCAGCAGTCCGGAGAAGTATGTTCGTGTATAGCTGTTAGTGCGATAGTATCTGTTTGAAGGGTATACTTGTGAATTCGCACCCATTTTCTGTTTTCCATAAAAGCGCCATAAAGGCGGATGCAGCTCGGTGTCAATTTGCAATTCCATTCAGTTCGAATGACCATCAACTGTTTATTTCTTCAAAAGTGGTTGAATGGCGGATGTATGGATCCAGCTCGCAATGGCGATGAATTGCTCTTTAACGCCGGCTTACTGCTTCCTGATGGTGCGATGTTTCGCACAGGAGACAAAAGCGATTGTTCGCCGAGCTGGTTGTTGACGGAATTCTGGATAATGGGGAACAGCACAGTTTTAAGCGGCCTGTAGTATTGACTTCAGAATGTAAATCGAAAACATAAATACTCAAAATCTGTCTAAATTGTGTACATTACTCATAAACAGTTAAATATTAGTGGAGGAGTAATAATTCATTTTTTAAATAAACCCAAAATGATCGTTATTATAAAATAGTAGAAATAAATTTTAACAATTTGTTCCTACTATTTATCTACAGGTTATCATGGTCAGAGAGGTCATTCGGAATTTATTTCACAAAACGAATATTTTTTCGCTGTCGCAAGTAGAATATTTATAAATATTATTATATTAATAAAAAAATCCTTTGGGGTAATTTTGTACTCGATTTAGGCGATGCAACGTCATTTATTATATTGGACAGCTAAAGTGAGATGTGCTATCCCTGGTATGTATCAAAAGTTTTTTCTTTTTTCAGTCGAGATAATAATCGGCAAAAGTTGAGTTATTCGAGATTCAGGGCATTGTCCGGATCATACTATTTTACTTTATCATTTTATTATTATCATACTAATTTAATTTTTTTCATCTCCTCACCATTACTATGATTTATTTATGTAATTTATTTTATTTAAAAATTTCAAGCTCTTTAGCAATATTTTTCCTAATAAATACTGAATTAAATATTGAGTCTATATTATTAAGAAAATATTAAAATAAAAATATTCCTCTATAAGGTATTACGTATAATATTTATAAATATTAAATCTGAAAATTTTATCATATTTAAAAAAATGGAGATACCATTGTCCTATGAAACTTGTTTAAACAATAAAATAAATTGTTTTAAACAATAAATATTTAAAATTGAATCAAAATAAATGTTTATTGATTACATAGATTAAGCTAACCTATTACGTTCCTATGTCATCCATAGATAACTACCACTTCACAATCTGTTTTAAGAAGATTGTTCAATTTATCTCAGTTTTTGCAGAAGTAATTTGGACGACCACTTTCTATTTTTCTCTTCTTTTTTTTTACGTTAGTCAGAAAAGAAATCTTTGTCTCTTTATGGTATAGAAAACTGTTTTCAATTATTTATTTTTAATTTTACACTGAAATTAGCTTTTTGAAATTAAAGTCTATATTAAAGCAGTTCTGATTATTTTGTTTTAGAAGAAATTGTGAATACTTCTCAGATTATATTTAATTTTTTTTTTACTTCTATAGAAAATTATTATAATAAGAGCGGTTCGCATTAACAAAAGAGATCTCTTCTTATATACGCATGATATATATATGTGCGTGTGATATTTATCCCTTTAAATGTGTACATGTGCGCGCGCACTGAAATTGAAATCATGACACATATCAGGCTTAGTCTCACTATACCACATTTGATATGCTTAAGTTTGATTTAATTATTGTAGCTAATCTGGCATCTAATTAATCCATCATAAGCTTAGTAATCCGCATAACACCCAGCTAATGTTTCTGTAGCAAATGATATCTATCTGGTAATTTAGATAAAAAATAAATAAATCACATTAAATATAATTCTTAAAAATGTCAAAACACAGAAAATAATACTAATTAATTTTTAATTGATTAATACCAACCAAATAATTAACAACAAACACAGGTCTTAATTTCATGAATAAAACAATGTCGATTCGGCTTCAAATAGTTTCGACATTTCTAGGCAAGGTTTTTATCAACAATTAGATATTTTCGTGAAGAAAAATATAGTGATTATTTCTAACTACCATCAAAATATATTGAAAATTTCTGCCATCAGCTACATTTGTTGTAACTAAAAGCATAGATTATTCGATTAAATATAATCATTATGTTAACTAATAAATTACAAATAATATCATAAACGTAAAATAATATAATTGATAAATTTCATATTTTCATATTTATCTTGTACCTTTTACAATATTAATTTCCCAAAAGAATAATCAATTATTTAATTTAATCAAAATTAGTAGAACGATGAAGATAAGTTAATTAAATTATTGAAAGTAAGCTACATATTCATTTCTGGAGAATCATTTGACCAAAATTTAAAACAACATGGAAAGATATTCTAATATTAATTTCAGACTAAATTCAGTGTACCTATTAATATCATTTTTAATTTATTTTAATTGTTTAAATTACTTCGTTTATATGTAATTAAATATCTTCAATTTTTACCAATAATTAATAGCTCGAAAAAAAAATAATAAAAGGGTGACACACTTGTGCTGAATTAGGTAGATGAATTAAAAACTTATTACAGCCTGAAAATAACAGATAAATATTATTTAAAAAAATAACTAATTTTGAGAGACATGGCTGGTTGTTAATTTAATCTATTATATACATATATTACAAATTAGAAACAAGCTAATGTAAAAAAAAAAGTAATCATTTTCTATTGTTAAAACAACGAAAGAGAAAACTACTTCCTAGGTAATTAGTGAAAGTACTTTCTACTTATGAAATTGATTATTATAATTGTATCTTCTAAATGTTTTAAATAACTGTTATTTCCTTAATCGGTAATTGAAAACACACATGAGTTGAGGCGATATTGTCGATGCTATTTAAAAAGGGCGAATACAATGATTTTCAGATGAGTATATTTTGGACATTATTTAGTCAGGAAAGATTTTTTGATTGAAAAATCTACAGTTGCTTATATTTTAGAGAACTTGGTACTTTTCTGATGAGTTCACTTAGTTAAACTAATTAGTATCCTTAAAAGTATGCCATTCTGAATTTTTTGAACTCACCCTTTTTAAATATCACCGTCGATATCATAATGAAATATAGTAAAATTAATTATTGATACTAACCACACATTTGGGGAACTCCTCCTCTGGCCGGTCCACCTTCCATCCTAACAGCGGTGGAATGCAGATGACTCCAGATAGGATCCAGACAAGGGTTATCATAACAACCGCACGCCCGGGGGTCCGCTTCTTGAGGTACTCAACGGCCTGTGTTATAGACCAATATCGGTCCAAGGAGATGAGGCAGAGATTCATAATGGACGCCGTACACAGGAGCACATCCATGGCCGAGTGGATGTCGCACCAGATAGAACCGAATATCCAATACCCCATCAGTTCGTTAGCCAGCGAGAAGGGCATTATAACGAGGCCTAAGAAAAAATCGGCCACTGCCAAGGAAGCGATGAACCAGTTCTGGATGTTCTTGAGGGCCTTTTCCGTGACGATGGCGATGATAACAAGCATGTTACCCACGACGACGACGATCATCAAGAGGGTAACGATGATGGAAGCGAGGATGATGTGCCAGAGGGAGTAGCCGCTCGGGTAGAGGGTGTCTCCTCGGAAGATGATGTAGGTGTCGTTGAGATCGAAGGATGAGTTGGTAGAGTAGTTACTGCTGAGTTCGGTATAGTTGCCCTGCTCGGAGGGTACGAAGATGACATAATCGTCGTCGAGGGAGAACAAGAGAGTCCTGTTGGCCGCTGAGTCGTCCAGCGAGTAGAGTGGAGACAGCTCCATACCACCATTCACTTCTCCTAACTCTAACCCCTCAGCCCTCCTCAGTCTGAATAGTCTCCAGTATAAAAAAATAACTCCACTTCACACGTCACGCACAACTTATTGTAACAAACAAAGGCAATTGTCAACAAATTTAGAATTTCTTGGCTCTTACTAGTACATAATGTACCAGGAAAATATTATTTATACACGTTTATTAACAACTATATTATTCTTTTTAAAATATTTATAACATATACATATATAATTTTTATTATTTTTTTTTTGTTTTAGAAAAAAGTCGGTTCCGTTTCTACGACTTTATTCTGACTAATTGTGTACCCGTTTTGACCGAGGCCCTCTGCACTGAAGGACTTAAAGAAACAACTAAAAACGACCGCTGAGGCCAAACGAAGGAACATAAAATGTTCTTAAAGTATATTCTATATATATTACAATATTATATTATTATGTATTATTATTATTATAGCGTTATATATTATTATATAGTACGGTAGGGGGCCTATGTACAGGAGGGCTGCTGGCGGACGGGCCGGGGCTGCGGGGACCCCATGGCCCCGTCCCTCACTCCCTTCTCTTCATCTCCTCTCCGCCGTGCTCTGAAACAAAAAAAAACATACAAAATTAATTAAGCATTATAGCTTTCTACATCATTATTAATGAATAAAATGGATAATTGGCCAAATGAGAACATTCATGCTCATTATTTATTTGAATAAAATTGAATCCACTAGTTTGAATTGTGATGACTCATAGCAAATAAAAATTTATATCATTGAAGTTTAATATCAAAAAATAAACTAAATTATTTTCCTAAAAAGGTATGAAGATTTATTTCAGAAGGTAAAGAAAACTACTGTAACTTTTTTTATAGGTACCTAGTACAGTAATATTTACTGTTATTATTCATAAGTTATTTTTTTAAACCATACTACTTATAGCTTAAAATTTAGTTTAGAAATAAATAAATAGTTTTTTCACACTCGGCACGTGGACTTCATTATTCATCCTTAAAATAAAGGCTAAATACTTCATAAGATTGTTCATTTTATTTTCCTGATTTCTACGTATAAGCATAATCGGACACTGCCAAACAGAAACAGAAAGGACTATCCCGGAGTGAGGGTAGCCTGCCGCAGAAGAATGAGAACCATGATTCGTATGAAGGATGGATTACCCGTGTGTATCTATAATCTATAAGCATATCTATGTAATATCCGTAAGAAGACCATTTGACATGGCCAAAGGTCTTCTGGTCTATTGTGGCCACCTAAAAAGAATGTTAATGTCATGTATTATTAGCAAGGTTCCCTCTAATTTAAACCAATATTTAAAAATTTTGATAGAAAAAATCTAGTTTGAAATCATAATTTTAAGGGAATGTTTTTTTTTATATCCCCTAAAACACGAAATCACCTATAAAATAGAAAACTTGGTGAGTCCAAACGACGGTTTAAGTGGAACTAAAATTTCACATGAATATTTTTTTTAGTTATTACACATTTTTTTCTCTTACTCTCCGATTTCATTTTCAAAATAATTAATTCATGGATTTTTTTTTCTGAATAATAAGCTTTTATTTCTAAATCAATACATTTAGTAAATTCGTTTTTTTTCCAAACCTCTTTATTTTTATATATGGTTACAGAATACAAAATTAAAGAGGTTTGAAAATAAAAAAAATAAAAATAAAAAAAATTAATTTACTAAATGTATTGATTTAGAAATAAAAGCTTATTATTCAGAAAAAAAATGCATGAATTAATTATTTTGTAAATAGTACAGCCCCTCATGATAGCCGAGTGTTCTAAACCATAGACCGCTGGCACATATATCATACGACAGATCTTCAGTAAATGAGTAAATTTATTATGACAATGACATGAGTGTGCAGGAGTAGAACACTTTTAGCGAGATAGTAAGTTAAAAGTAAAATGATAATTAATTTTCCTTAAAAAAAAAAATACTAATTTCTGCACATTAATAAAATTTACCTAAACTATCCAATCCATAAATGTATAGTTCTAATCCTAGTTCTCTTTTCAATTTCATTTTTTCTCATTCTCATTTTTATTTCTCATTTCATTTGCTTATAATGTGGTCAAAAATTGGCTCATGTGATAAAAAAATTAATGTAAATGTAATGTAAATTTTAGCTGTAGATTTTTATTGAATTTACTTGGCTGATACTTAAACTAAGTATTGTTGGGACAAATTATTCTTTGGTCTTAATAAATCTTATACTAAAAAAAAAGAAAGAAAAACAAATGTTTTGAAGAATTAACCTCGAAACTCGAAACTACGAAATTAATATCTTCTTATGACAAAAAAAGATAGAATAACTGAAATAAGTTATTTACTTTGTACGGGTGATATATGATACAATATATCTTTACCAGAACAGAAAGTGTCTTGCTTCTAAAGGAGACATGAAACTTTAAATTCATCACCGCGTATCCCATGAATACTTAAGAAAGTGTCAATTATACACACGAACCATATATCATACCATTGTTTGTGACATGTAACCTGAAACACTTTTATTTATGAAACCAACTACTTTCGTAAGTAAAGTGCAATAATATAATTTTTTAAATTATTTTTGGGAATAAGTTATAAATTAACATTAGTTAAAAATTGTTTTTTTCTAAACAAAAAAAAACAATTATAAACATGGAACATCATTGAGATAAATCGATATCCTTTGTGACTCATGATTACGATGAAATTGAAAAAATAAAAATTATTTCCGAGAATTGATATGGCTAGGAGTGGAAAATTTGTAGAAATATAGGATTTTTTTATAGAAATTGAAGAAGAAGAATATTTTTAGTCATGGACATTGTACATTCTTCAGTGATACCCAGAGGTGAAATTACTTGTATTGTTTTCATTGCAATGGTGTGGCCACATCCAATCTATCGGAACTGGGTTGAAGCTTTTACAGAATAAATAAATTATTAAACCATTGTACATCCCTGTGTTTGAGAACATTCTTGGGGAGACCCAGCCTTCGTAAAGTGGATGCCAGGGTTCCTTCATTGGATTGAAGGATAAACCTGACGATTGCGCCCGGAGCAGACCAATTTGGACATATGGAATTGAGCTCTGGGGTACTACCAAACCATCAAATTCCTCCCGCATCCAATCAAATTCCTCCGGGATTGTAAGGATAATCCAAAATCCTACGTTAAATCCTTGATGCTCCTTATTACGTTACAAATAAACACATCCACAAAGACCTTAAAATCCCATTCGTTGCAGATTCGGCCCAAAACAGATATGCGTCTTTTCATTCCAAACTCCTAACCCATCCTAATCCATTAGTTCTTAAACTCTCATCCTTAACAATCCCTGATAATCCTCCAAGGTATCTAAAAAGAAGATGGCCACGGGACCTTCTAATTTAAATTAATGCTTGAAGTACCAACAATGGGTGGTTCCTTCCCAAGATTTTCAAGTGTAAGTGAAACATTCCACATATTTACTTATTGTATTTATTATTTTGTACAGATGTAAATTACATTAATTAAATAAAAAAAATAAATGAAGATTAGAAAACAATTATTTTTAATATTCTATTTATGTTATATCTGGCACGTACATAAATGTGTACATGTGTATGTGTATATAGGCATATTTTTATATTTGTATTTGAACACATATGTACACGTGTTTCATAGGAATTAATAGATTATATATATATTTTTTTAATTTTTATCCATACTAATTTTTTAATTTAGAGTAATGAATTATTGGTTTTTTATATATATTGTATTATAGATATAGTTTAAACAGATCTATTTATATGTTTTAAATTTCTGGCAAAACGTGTTTTTTTTTTAATTGTAAATCAAATATTTTGCATTACATTAAATTTAATTTGAAGTGAAGCGCGTCTGTTGAATAATGTTTATTGCATGACTAAGGACAGAATATCAAATCAGTAACAACTTAGTAAAAACATACGAAAGACGATGTTCAAGTATAGAGCACTGCCCGTGGAAATTGTTTTAAATTTAAGTTATTACTTAGTACTACCAATGTCCAGAACAACACGTTATCTCTATTCACAATGCGATTATATATATATATGCAATCAAAATGGTATAGTATGCTTTCAGTACATTACGATCGATTTTAAGTCTTCCTGGTACAATTTCTTTTTAATTACAACAAACTTTCAATTTTATAACACTAAATGGGAGGAAAGTAGAAGTTTTTCCTTCTATTTCTGTGAAAGTTATTAATACTGCATTTATTTGTTAAGGTGTTGAGGTGAAAAGAACTTCCATTTAGAATATTCACAAATCTATATTTTTCGTACTAGGTTATATACCCCATATACCTCATTTTATTAAGTGCATCTATTTCTTTTTTTTTTAATTATTGTCATAAAGTCACATAAATTAAAATTTACAATGTAACTTATTATTGATGTTTATACAATCAATTCTAATATTCACAGATTGTTTAAGGAAAATAAAATTATTTTAAGATTGTTTAAATAATGTTATTTTGTAAATTTTAATTTATTTTAATATATGACCATATTTCAAATAAGAAATAGATGCACTTAATAAAATGAGGTAGAATATGGGAGAAATCCGAAACATAATAGAACAAATATAAGATAGTGATAAAATAATAAATGGAAGTTTTTTTTTTTTAGCTCAACATTTAAAAATAAAAACAAACAACTTATTAGGAAAGAAAATCGAGAACAACAATATTGCATTATGTCAAATGAAAAGAAATCCCACAGAAAAAACAATCAAATTGATTAGTGTTTTGTTTCCTTGATAATAGACGGAACTAGTTTTAAAATAGAAAAATTCGTTTCACAGAGCAATGGAGATAAAAACCACTGTTCCTATTTCTAATAGGCAATATACATTTTTCAATCGACTTCCAAATTTACCCCATTTCAGCATTCACCCCAATCTACCATATACATATAGTACGTTTAAAAAAAAATATCAAATTCTAGAATTGTAGTTCTATCAGTAGGTAGATTCTCCACATATTTGTATCATGTCACTATGTCGCCTACAGCAAATTTACTTGTTGTATATATTTGTATACAGTGGTAAATAACAATAAACAAATTATTAAAAAAAATTCTAGCATAAGTCGCTAAATCACCAGTTATTGTTAGCGCTCTCGTTTTAAGGAACCCTCACTACCGACGAAGGGGCCCTGAATGTCTTTGAGATGGGAAGAGAAGACAGGCATTCTAATCGATATGCTCCAACTATCGAGACGTCGATAGGTTTAATTAACCCGGCTATTGAGTTCTAGTTCGGCCAACTGGCGGCAAAACATAAATTAATGTGATTCTGGCAGGGAACTTCTGCGTATACTTCTAACGTGAATACTTCTACGAGAATTCCTTAAATTCCTTAGTCAAACAGTTGACATCAAAATAGGATTCAACTATTGTCGAACTATAAGGATTTTCATTAAAAAAAAAGGTGAAGAATTGTAAAAAATCATGAAATTGTTATTTTATTGATTTTCCGAAATGGAGTACTATATATTAATGAAATTAAATGATCCTTTGATGTAATCTACCTGTTTTATAAAATAGTTTAAACTGTGAACATATTTTTAAACTCCAAATCCTACTCTTAGATCGAATCGGTTATTATGAAACGTTTGAGGTTCGTTTAAGTTTAAAATCCTTGGTCCTATCCTTTATACAGTGTTTACAGCTGACATCCCAACCCGTCCTAACACAATTATCACCACGTATGCCGATGACACATGCCTATTGTCAGTGAATAATGATCCTTCCATTGTATCCCAATCCCTCCAATCCCACATCACCACCCTTGAAGAAGGATGCCAAAACTGGAGGATTAAAATAAATTCCAATAAATCCCACCAAATCACATTTAACCTTCATCGTAAACCTTCGACTTGCCCCACAGTATCTTTTAATAATACCCCACTTATTCCTGTTGAGCAGACCCGTTACTTAGGACTAAATCTAGACAAACGACTGACATGGAATCCTCATACAAGACTGAAAAGACAGTAAACTGCTCGTCGATTCCGACTATTACAACATTTACTAGACAAACGGTCCAAACATTACAAAAGACTGATCTACATGACAATTATAAGGCCTATCTGGACATACGGAATTGAGCTATGGGCTCCACTAAACCATCTAATTCCTCTCGAATCCAATCCTTACAGTTCAAAATCCTTCGTAAAATCCTTAATGCTCCTTACTTTGTCACAAATCAAATCATCCATCAGGACCTCAATGACCCCTATGTTGCCGATTTGGCCAGAACCAGATACAGTTCCTTCCATAATAAACTTCTCAACCACCCAAATCCACTTGTTTCTAACCTGGCTTCTCCTTCACTACCTAATAATCCTCCTAGGCGTCTGAAAAG
>NW_027114440.1:763781-768186 GCF_000696795.3 Halyomorpha halys | reverse complement strand
CCACCCAAATCAACTCGTTTCTAACCTGGCTTCTCCTTCACTCCGCCTAATAATCCTCCTAGGCGTCTGAAAAGAAGATGGCCTCGAGATCTTCTCCTTTAGAAGTGTTTTTGGAGTTCTATCAATAGGTAGATTCTCCACATGTTTGTATCATGTCATAATATCACTTACAGCAAATTTACTTGATCTGTATATATGTATGCAGTTGCAAATAACAATAAATAAATTATAAAAAAAAAGTTTAAAATAAGGCGATACACTTACACTTGTTCTATTAATTATTTACTAAAAAAAAATGAAAATGTGTACTGCTAGAACCCATGAATGGGTCAGGCGTTCAGTACTTTGTTAAGGAGTACTGGTCCTTAAACAATGGGTTGCAAGGAATTGATTTGTTCAAGATCAAGCTCAACCAACAGTTATCCCTAATTAATAGTGCCCAAATTATGAGGTTGGGTGGACCCCGGAGGGCTCCCCGAACACAGGTCTAACTTAACTGCGACAGTGTAACAGAATAAATAACTGTCTGTCACAGCAGGATTTAAACCCGGATCCTTAGAGTTAGTATCGCTTCAATTTACACTTGAATATGTTATTATAATTGTAATGCTTATATCGAAAAGACCTCAGAATAGTCAAATATCCATATTTCGGTATGCTGACTACTATTTGGTACTGTTGTGTGAAGACGAGGAAACTAGTAAGCTAAATACTACTACGTTGATGAAGGCTAATAAAGATCTAGGCCTTGAAATATAAACGGAAAATATGGGTGGAAGGACAGACAGGAGGGAGTAGTAACAATTTTGGTGATATAGACAAGGAAGGGAAACTATTTCAAGAGGCAGAGGATTTGTTGTTTACAGTAAGTACAAAGAAAGGAAATTGACTTGAAAGTAACGGGGAATTTGTAGGAGAGAAATTATTGTTATTTTTTAATTTTAAAATTACTTAACTTATTCTATCTATTCTGGAAGGATGGATGGGAAACGTGGGCTGTTGCGATAAGGAAGGAACAAAACCTGGTGGGTTTTGAAAATAAAGATTTAGGTAAAATATTCAGAATGAATATGCAGGTTTTAGAAGGCTGTACAACGCTAAATTGCTTGAACTGCAACCATAAGTTATATAATTGATAAATATAATTGATGTGAAAACATTGCGGTGAACAAGGTAGTTGTAGAAAGTTCTAGCGTTAGTAACGAACGTATACCTAAAACGTTAATAAGCACTGAGCAGACTGATAACCATATGAGGGATAGACCGAAACGTAGGTGAGAGGATTACTGTACGGGTAATCTTGAAGACTTGGGTTGGACCGCGGGTTGTTTATATCTTGATGCCAAAAAACAAACAGAGGACGGTCCAGAAATACGTTTAACCTTACGTAGAAGAAAAAATAATAAATTTCCTTCAAGTTAGCAGACTGACAGCCGCAGGAAGGAAGTTGCTCTGGCCCGCTTGAGAATAGGTCATACTCTCCTCACGCACTCTCACCTGATCAGAAAACTGCCACCTCTAACGTGCAAATATTGTCAATCCATTCTTACGATTAGACATATTTTCGAAGAGTTTACTCACTATTTGCCAACAATAAACAGGATAGGACTGACCCCAAATTTATCCGAAACTCTCGCAGATGAGGAAGCTAAAATTACACGAGTATTTGAATTTTTAAAAGCACATCGCCTTCTTTATAAATTATATCTCCTCTTCGATTTTTATGTTTTTTATTTATTTTTTTTTTTTTTAAATTATTTTTCTATTTTTTATTTATTTATTTTTTTTTACTTTTATCATCCAATAGGAGTTGATGACCAGAGGGTTTTACGCCTTTAAACAACAATCAACAACAACAACAACAGACTGATAAAACATTACTTTAATATATGTGTATATATATATGTATATGAGGATATTTAATATTTTCAGGGTTTAAAAAATCTAAAATATAATTATTGAACTTCTATTTCATGCGGGCCAAGTTCGCGAATTGAATTCAAGGTTTGTTTTCAGGTTAGATCAGTGATTTTTTTGCTAGTCAGTACCAACTTCCTGTACGAGTTCACCAGCAGTCTAAGACCATCTTTCTATTATCAAGCTAAAAAAAAGTATTAAATTCAATCTTTTGACAGCTATTTATAATTCTAAAGTTAACATAATTTTCTTGTGATCTATAAATTTTCTATAATTCACATATTTTTTACGACTTGATGAAATTTTGACAACCAGCTCAGAGAGATTAAAAGAATAAACATATTGCCTTCATTTTAGCAATTAGTTCTAATAATTTCATCTGTCTGGTACTAACTGGAACACAAAAAAATACTGCTCTGTTGCATGATAGAAAAATCTCGTTCTAAAAGAATGTTTTGATATTCAAGTTGTGTAAGTATTGTTGTGAATAGGAAAACTAAAAGAGACTTTTTTTTATTTTTATACAGGATTGAAAACATAAAAAAAAAAAAAATGTAGCGGGAAATACCAGAGACTTAAAGGAGACCTTTGTATTCAATTTTCGGACGACTTCCATTTCTGCTGTAAATACAAGAGAATAGACAAAGGGCGAAATTGGAGAAGGGGGACCGACAATAATGACTACTGCCCTTGCAGGACCTCGGATCTGTCGTCTGGACTCATTAGGCTCGCCTTTGGTTCGCTCTCTCTTTGGATATTTCCATACAGTCAGTCTTATTCTGTTATCCTTTCTTTTTATTCCTTTTATTTTTGTTTAGTTATTTTGAAGCTTGATTTTATTTGGACCGAATCGTAAGCTAAATAAATTGTTTTCTTAGTTTTAGAAACAATTTTAAAGGTTACCATGTATTATTTCTAATAAAGCATGCATAAAAAATAAAAGTATGAATAATTATAAATAAAGTGAAATAACAAAGTTACTCATGATATATAAAACTAAAGTGACCAATTTAGAATATGAGGGGACAACTTTATTAAAATCCCAGTTTATTAGTTACGTAGTTAATGCATTTAAACCCCTCAATAACGGCCGAAGATATAAAATATCAATAAACCTACCATTCCATAGTTGAATTTCAAGATGATCCTTGGAATTCAACAAACCATCCACCAACTTATTTTTCTTTTTTTCAGGATTTATATAATGATTCCGAAAAAAACTTTTCATTTACCGTTACAACTAATAGTGGATTTATTATTAAAGCTTGTGAGCTAATCTGCTATGATATCATATTGTATGTTAAAACAGTATTTATTTATTATTTAACTACGTGTGTATTTTCCTTAGTGGAAAAAAATATTTAAGTCAAGTTATAAACTTCATATTCTCGTGTTAGTAAAAATAATAAAACATTTTGATTTTAATTAGTTTAATTTTAATTCTAATTTTTACCGTACGTGAAAAGTTTGCGTTGAAAATAAAATGCATACTAAGAATAAGCTCTGAAACAGAAAATCTGAAATAAATTGTATAGCATTAAAAAAAAAATTAACGTATCGTTCTAGAATCACAGTGAAGGAATTTAGGATAAAAAATACATCCATCATAAAGAACAATCATTGAGACTAGATGTCTCTAGAATAATGATGTTTTTTTTAATGAAATTTTGTTATCGTTTTTTTAATTTATATTTAAATTTAGGTATCAAAGCTAAAGTGGCGATACGTAAATTATTTTGTCTTAGTGTTCTTTTATGCAAACCTCATTAAAAGTCACATTTATATAAAGGACAGACTAACCTATTCCATTGGAGTCCGTTATATAGAAGTTGTACAACAATAAATTAACTCCTTCGATTCTTGGAATAAGTAATGAACATCTTTTCTACCATACTAATTTTTCGAAAAGTCGGCCATGAAATATGACTGGGAAAAATATGAGAGTATGAGTTATTCGGGTGGCCGTCTCTGCTAGCAGAGCTCTTTTCATAAAGGGAAAGCTCTCGTTTCAACAGAATAATTTTCCTGAAAAACACCAGCCTCTTTCGCCGACTGCGTCGCTGTACATAAGCCATCACGATTTAACGACCACAAAATGTAAAAATTCCAGATTTATATTATAACAATTCAATAGACATGTTTAAACAATATGTAAATAATGAGGGAAAACTTATTTTAGTAAAAAATGATACTGATAGTGATTATTATTTTAAGCCTTCATCTGGGTTCAGAAAAATGGGATACCATATAATACAAAACAAATAAAAATAAATATAGAGTAAATATGAAATGTATCGGACAATATGAAAAAACAGGGTATTTTACATAGAAAAATATGAAATGTTGTAGTACGAAATATGAAAATTTCAATACGTGAGTATGAAGAAGAAAATTTAGAATGATGATAAGTAAACTAAAAAATAAGATGTGAATAAACTATTATAATAAAAAAGAGATTTTTTAAACATACTTCATGGTCAATAAAAAC